>NC_141830.1:5773973-5947306 GCF_982586985.1 Callionymus lyra
GTCTCGAGGTCTTTAAAAGAAGGGACATGCTCAGAGTTTTTCAGCCACTCTCTGGAAGGATCTGGTGAACCAGGATGTCGGACAGAGTCTGGACCGAGCGCTCGAACTTCTGGTATTTCTGAATAATTTGCATTCTTTGTTAACTGTTGTATTTAAGGTCTTGTATGAAGTACTTTTGTTATCATTCTTTGTTAACTGTTGTATTTAAGGTCTTGTATGAACTACTTTTGTAATCATTCTTTGTTAACTGTTGTATTTAAGGTATTGTATGAACTACTTTTGTAATCATTCTTTGTTAACTGTTGTATTTAAGGTCTTGTATGAAGTACTTTTGTTATCATTCTTTTTTAACTGTTGTATTTAAGGTCTTGTATGAACTACTTTTGTAATCATTCTTTGTTAACTGTTGTATTTAAGGTCTTGTATGAACTACTTTTGTTATCATTCTTTGTTAACTGTTGTATTTAAGGTCTTGTATGAACTACTTTTGTTATCATTCTTTGTTAACTGTTGTATTTAAGGTCTTGTATGAAGTACTTTTGTTATCATTCTTTGTTAACTGTTGTATTTAAGGTCTTGTATGAAGTACTTTTGTAATCATTCTTTGTTAACTGTTGTATTTAAGGTCTTGTATGAACTACTTTTGTAATCATTCTTTGTTAACTGTTGTATTTAAGGTCTTGTATGAACTACTTTTGTTATCATTCTTTGTTAACTGTTGTATTTAAGGTCTTGAATGAACTACTTTTGTAATCATTCTTTGTTAACTGTTGTATTTAAGGTCTTGTATGAACTACTTTTGTTATCATTCTTTGTTAACTGTTGTATTTAAGGTCTTGTATGAAGTACTTTTGTAATCATTCTTTGTTAACTGTTGTATTTAAGGTCTTGTATGAACTACTTTTGTAATCATTCTTTGTTAACTGTTGTATTTAAGGTCTTGTATGAACTACTTTTGTAATCTTTGCTTTTAATAAATTCACTGTTTAAATTCTAACTTTTACTCTTCCTTGGATCAAACGAAAGCGCAGAACTCATCAGACAGGAAGGAGGATTGAGTTCACTTTAAGATGTAAAAACGTAAAAATAATTTAATGTTTCTGACACACGACTAACACTTCTCTTCTCTATCACTCTAAGTATAATTGTATTGTCTTAAGACACCCGATGATTGACGTTATATCCTTTTCCCCCCCATACAAATATTAACGAGAATTCGAAATCCAGTGTTTCAGAACCGTGTCATAGATCCTGAACAATAGGTGGTTCTGGCTCTAAAGGCTTCATCAGATCAATAACAACTTGAGTTTGTGTCTCTTCAAAGTTTAAACCTGTGCAACCTAAACTAAATGATAACAATCCTCAGCTCAATTAAACCCATTCGTCTGCTCACATTCACACTCATTGTGACCCACCATGTTGAGAGTGTTACGACCCACGGTTCCCACCGGTCGGATCCCTCTGGGCCCGTGTTCGAATACAGCACCATCGGACCTCCTGGTGGTCCAGAGCCAACCCCCGAGACGATCGCTGCACTCAAGAAGAATGACCTGCAGAGACCGAATAAAAGACACCCTAAGAAAATGACGAGGAACCTTTGTTTCTACAGTATATGTTGTTCCTGGCGATCACTCTGACGCTCGAAAATCTAAATTAAAAAAATGAGCATTTGTTTAAAAAAAATAGGCTAAAAACCTCTTGCTGTGTCAGTTTCTGGTTTTAATCTTCTGGTAACTTTAAAAGCTTCTCAGTAATTCATATCAAAACTCTCACCCAGTCTCACGCCTACTGCTGTAAAGTAGTTTAGTTTGGTCACATGACTCTCACCGAATCTCCCGGCGGGTCGTCCAGACAAAGTTATATATCGAAGTTAAAATAATAATTATATATTTCTACTGGATAAGCTGTGAATCTTCAACATTAAGCTATCATTACGAAAAAAAATATTGTTGATTTAAGATGTTGATTTCCAGACACAATGATATATATTGAACTATCAGTACCTTGTTTTATGTTTATACTACAAATCAGGAAGTACATCTTAAAATAGCCTCTATTTTCACCCATAATGTACACATTAATGTGTACAAGTTAAACAAACAGCAAGTACACCAATGAAACAATACAACTGTGAGTGTGCAGATGGGTACACGTGTTGTGCGGTCGTGAGTGTTATTTACCTTCGACACCTGAGGGCTCTTGCACAGGTAAAAAGATGCTGCCAACCCCCCGATCCCCCCGCCAAGCACTGCTACAGTTCTCATTGGCAAACTGCAAAGAGAAATGGGGATGAAGAAGAAACAACCTGGAATAAGTCAATTCATTGATGTGTGTGTGTGTGTGTGTGTGTGTGTGTGTGTGTGTGTGTGTGTGTGTGTGTGTGTGTGTGTGTGTGTGTGTGTATGGGGTGTAACAGTACAAAGTATATCTGTTGAGAAAGATATGGCAACAGTTGGTCTATCATGATTGTACGAGCCGAGCTCAAACCAAGACGGTAGTTTTCATTCGGTCATTCAGTGAAAACTTGATGGTTTCAGAATAAAAATCAATTGTTCAGCATCAATTTTTTTTATATATGTTGTTGTTTTATTTACTTGCCATTATTGCACATTCACAGCAATATAAACAAACACCCAGAGATAGAGGATGATCAGATGTAAAGGAGAAACTGCTCACACTAGAGCCTGAAAAATACATTTAAGCCGCAATGATTCATTTTATTTTGAAGGTTAACATGTTTTTAGTAAGTAATGACATACATCAAAATTCATAGGCGAGTTTTACTGTAGTTTAAATATGTTTTACACACGATATTTAGAATGAAATGTCACATCTAGAGGCAGTTTGCTTCAGAATAATAAAAAAAACAATCATTTTTTTTGGTTATTGCTGGAAGTATTGCTGAAAGTTTTAAGGATTCCAAACGAGTATAAACTTAAAAGCAATACTTTTTTTGTCCTGCCAACACAGAACTCGATGACAGGGACGAAAATAAGCAGGAATGGAGAATAAACCACATTAGTTCTTGTTTACAATTGTATATTTTTACCAACGGATGTTTGTGACCGGAAACCACCGTACGTGAGCATTACGTGACACTATGACAAAACACTCGTCTATACTACTTGTGACTCAGAGCATCTGAGTGAAATGTTGATTTAATAACAACACAAATCATGCATTAGACATTCAAATACATGTTACCTGTAGTCGTGCGGAGCGAATATAACGTGTTCTAGGAAAACATTGTACACAACGACGTAGCAAAATATTCCCAATATCTTTTCGTTCAGAAAATAGTGTGCGCCATTTAAAGAAGTGAAGGAGCTTTTTTTGTTTTGTTTGTTTGTTATCTTTTTTAGTTTTGACGCTGATCACATGCATTCATGTATTTTGTATTATTTTCACTCGTAAAGTAAGACTTTAACCCTTATTTGAGTTAAATTACGACGCGACATCTCTAGTATATCACGGTAGAATTGTGCCTGGACAGGTTTGTTACCGGTTTAGGCAAAACGCAAACTTTAATTAACTAACTTAATAGATTTAATCATTATTATGGGCTTTAATAAATCTAGTTTATCGTCGTCTCCCAAAAATAATTCGAAGCAAACTTGTATGCGTAAGTGTCACCGGGTGAATCTTCTTCTTCTTCACACAAAAAATGAGGCGTTTGATGAGAAAGTGTGGTTTCGCCATCTAGTGGCGAGGAAAAACACAACACAACAAAATATGTATGATGTAAGAAAATCCACTTCTTTTGTAAAAAATCTATAAAAAGCTTCTACCTTGAAATAGTATAACTTCTTTGTCACAAATTCATCCCAGAAACGTTTCGGCTCCTTCTGTTGGAGGATAAACCGACACTTATTTACGTACGGTTTACTTAAAGTTGAATCATTTTATTGAAATAAATCATTAAAAAAAGCAAGAATAAATGCAACCATATATTCATCTATATTAAGGTATATCCGATTTAAAAAAAATGTAATGACAAGAGAACTTAACCTGCTCAATGAAGGAGGACGATATCTATGAATTCGGTTCTTTTTGATCTTGTCATAGATATGCACCAATACGTGATAAACGTCAAATACTTTATATTTGAAGCATGATAGGATTTGTTTAATTTTGTTTTAGTGTGTGTCTATGTATTCAATATTTTTTCACATTATTATATCCTTATTCAACACTGTGTATTCTGTATTAAAATCATATTATATTGTTTCATAGTTCTTTTATGGTGAATATTTTTATTTAAGTGTGTGTGAAATCAAATAGTTCGATTTTTCTATGATTAACATGCAAATGTATTTATTTATTAGTTTTGTATTGAAATTCATCTTCAGGCCTCTAGAGGGAGGCAGCCAATACGTCCTAAAGACCGAGTGGACTCCAGCAGCTTTTAAATCTGGCGTTTGGACATATTAGTATTAGTTTTCTAAACTATTGAAAGCAGTTTAAACTCTTGTCACTTTTCCTGCGGTCTGTAAATTCTGCCACAACAGATTAAAGTACTCACTTCACTTAAACTACATTTAGTTTTTTTTACAGACTCATTTCAACAGAGATTCTAATTATTGTAGTTTTTTCCAAATATTTAGTTGATTAAGAAATAGAACACTGACATATCACATATACATAAGTACTCACCATCTTTGCTACGACCTTCACAACTGACCTTAAATGCTGTTTCCACTGATTGACCTTGATATGTTCCTACAACTTGACTTAAGTGCTTCTGTGGCACCTTCAGTTGATTGTGTGAGAACACACACCCGTCTATATAAGATCGCACTGCATGGACGACGTAGCCACGAAGTCCAAGGGATTGTCGGTAGACCTCCGAGACGGGATTATGACCCTTCCTTAGTGCTGGTCACCCCTCCAAACTGAGGGGAAGAAAGGCTTTTTTTTCCTGCGTTTTTCAGCAGCAGAAACTGGACTTGTCAGGATAGACTGGTGGATGAACGGAGCCGTTTACAGAAACATACTGGATGGAAACCTGGACCTCCGACTTTGTTCACGATTCACCTTTCAACAGGGAGAGCACACAGCAACAATAACAAAGAAAAAAAAGTGTGTGCAAGTCCTAGAGTGGTCCAGTCAGAGTCCTGCCCTGGACCCCATTGAGCATCTCTGGAAGGACCTTCAAGTTGCTTAAGTGTGCTAAGCTTGTGGAATCAAACAGGCTTGAGGCTGTAAATGCTGCCAAAGGTTTCTCAACTAAGTGTGAAATGAAGAGTGAATACTTGTGTGTTTTTTTCAAAATATGAAAATAACTTATTTCATGTTATTATTATGTGGTATTATGTGGAGTAATGAATACATGTTCAAATATGTCTTGTGTAGGGGTGAAGGGCCGTTAATACTTTCGGTATCGACTCCATCCTTGTTCCTACAGTGATCACAATGTATCGTATTGTTGCCCCTGTATTGTGATATCATATTACCAATACACTTATGCAAAGTTTTTAATGATTCAGGTAGAAAGTTAGAGCCGTTCACACCAACACTTCCTGAAAGTTTTGACCCTTCAAAGCCAGATCGCCAGTTTGTCAGGAGCCGAAATAGTGACTCGGTGACAATGGCGTGACGTTTAAAGCGATCTCTGCCATTTTTCTGTGGCACCGGTTGATAACTTTAGATCCAAGGGTTGCATTAGTGCTTCTCAATGATGACGATGATTTATAAAGATGCTGCAGGGGGAAGTCATCATTTCCCAGAAGGTGAGGCAGCGTTTAAATCCAAGGTTTTAGTAATTAAAGAGCAACAAAAGTTCATAATAGACTAAAAGGTAATGTTATGGCAACTGTAGATTGAATGTTAGCAGTAACTGTTGTTCTTCATATACATGTCTTCTGTTGTGTCATGTTGTGGTGCACGTGTGTGTGTGTGTGTGTGTGTGTGTGTGTGTGTGTGTGTGTGTGTGTGTGTGTGTGTGTGTGTGTGTGTGTGTGTGTGTGTGTGTGTGTGTGTGTGTGTGTGTGGGCTCCATGAGTGTTCAGTCAGGTTAGTATAGGAAGAAAAGCGGACATCTGTTGTTTGTTTGACTTTGGTGTGCAAAAGTATACTCTTTATTCTTATTATATATCCAACTTTATTTTTGCCCCAGACCCTCCCGTCCTCCCAACCCCCCATGACCAGCGACATTCCCTTGTCGCCAGTTACTGTCACTGTTACAATAGCCAATCAGAGCTCACCTGCAGAAAGAAGGCAACCAAACAAATAAGAGCAGAAAAAAGGGTTACTTTCAGTTTGTTTTTTCTTGTTAAATAGTAATAAATACATTGAGATGCAGTGGTTCTTACTTTATCCTTTTTCTCTTAAGCAGAAGGGTTAAAAAGTTTTTTTTATTTCTGTTTCTATTTTTTATTTCTTTATTGATCTGTGTTGGATCTTTAGCAGCAATCCGGACCAGTTGTCATGATGACTAGCAGCACAGAGAGGAGGAGCGTCTGGAGGAGAAACACACCAGGAGGAAGAGGGGTGGAGGGAGAGGAGAGCAGAAGAATGAGGGGAGAATGAAAAAGTAGATCCCAGTGAGTGCCAGGAAGGCATTAGTGTCCCATTATCTTCTCTCCCAACACACACACACACACACACACACACACACACAAACACACACCATCCCGATGCAGGGAAGCTTTGAGCTTCAAATAAAAGATTTGTAAAAGACACCAGAGAAAAAGCCACAAGTCCTGATTACATAGTGTTGTGGTCTTTCTGGACCAGACTTCACCTGCCGTACGTCTGTGTGCCTATGTGTGAGCGACACTCACTCTGACTCGTGTGACCGTGTGCTCTGGGCCCAGTCCTGCCTCCACGTGGAGGGAAATAAAAAATAAAAAAAAAGGCATGAATCCTCTCTTCTTCGTTCTTCTTCATTCTCCTCCTCCTCCTCCTCCTCTCGAGGCTCAAACAACCAAGTAGAACACACAACTCCTCAAAACACAGGAAAAAAAAAAAAAATCAAATAATAACAATAATAAGAATAAGAAACTTGTCACAATCATTCCTTTCAGTTACAGTCGCATCAGAACACAAAAAAACTATAACCAGATAAAAGAAGAGTTTTCCCAGAATCCTCCTCTTTGCTCCTCCTCCAAATCCTCTTCCTCCTCTCATGCAGTACAAACTGTCTCCTGCAGCACAAAGTTCATCTCTTTGTCTCTGAACTCTGGCTGGATGTGTGTAGTTGTAGTTAAAATTGTATGGCTTTAGGGCATGGTTCAGGTTTTATCAAGAGTTGGCCGGCCCCTCGTCTGAGTCCGGCCTCCCTCTGCCCCCTGCAGCGGGGTTATTGTTGTTGGAGGCAGGGTAGTAGTCCTCAGGGGGCGGGGCTTGCGGCCCAGGGGCGGTCGGAGCCGTCCGAGTCCGGAAGGCCGACAGTCCCATGGGCAGGGCGAGGGGCAGGGAGGCCGATCCAAACTGAGAAGCCTCCATGGAAGACACCGCCCCCAGGTGGTGCAACCCTAGGGACACGCCCACATCCATGCTGTCACTCATTTGGGGCGAGGATCCCTGCTGGCCGCCTCCTCCGCCGATGCCCGTCTGCCCGCCCTGCCGCAAGCTGCGCCCGCCGTTCCCGTGGTGAGAGTAAGTCGGGTGGGGATGATGGGGCGGGTCCAGGAAGTGGCGCTGGTGTTGTTGGGAGGCGGCCGGCTTGTGGAGCAGCAACTGGGTGTATGCTGGGTCCTGACCCCCACCTCCACCATCACTACCCGGCCACATCCTCATCTGCTGCTGGGAGGGAGCCTGCAGGGGAGTCAACACCTCAGAGTCACGTTTACTTCTGCCGGGTTGAACCTTCTCCACTCTTTAATGTAAAAACATTTTCTCTAAGGTCGACGCAGCCTTGACCAGGGGTGTGTAATGGCAAGAATCTGGTGACATGATGTGTATCACAATACTAATACATGTTGTGATATACGGTGCTGCTGGCGTCGACTGCATGTATAGAATTATTGTAAATTAAAAAACAACACAGTTTGTTTATCATAAATGCTCGTTTAGATTGACATTGTCATTATTTACGGGATGTGTTTTGTCACGATTTTGTTTTTATTTTTTTTGGTTGTTTTGTTTTTATTTTGTGTTTTAGTTTTTTTTAATCTTTTCTGTTAATTATACAAGTATGTATCTTTACATCTTTTCATATTTCTTTATAAATATACTGTATATGTTTGAGTGTGTGTGGATAAATATATACTTTTATTTTTACAGCTGCAAAAATGTTATTTCCCTTCTTCTGATGGACATTTTCTTCTTTCATATTTTTTATTTTGTCTGTGTATCGTTCCATTTACACTGTTGAGCTGTACTAAAAAAAAAAAAATAAACAAACATCTTAAAAAACAAAACAAAAAAACAGCACAGTGCTGTTAAATATTGATACAATATTATGAAAAAAAAGAGTATCGCATTATTTTAAGGTGTGTCAATATTTTCTTATATGGTTGCTCTACCCCTGACATGGTTCACATGGTTATGAGAACCCTTTGACTAAGGAGGTCAGTGTTGAAAAATGTCATATTTACATGACAGAACTCCAGTTAATAGTGCTTTGCACTGGAAGTTGATGAATATCTTGCTCTGTGTGTGTAAATAAAATGACCTGCTAGCACTAAAAATAGAATAAATCTGTTACAAGCTTTCAGTGACTTTTTAAAAGGAGCAACATGTAGCTTCTGAGTGAATGTGTGTACCTGAGGGCTGGTCATCTCGTAGTCTGAATGTGTAACAGCAGAGTTGTAGTAACGGTTACTGTAGCGGTAGTTGCGGTTGTCGTTGGAAGAACCACTAGAGCCCCCTGGAGGTTAAAGAACGTACAGCTCAAGTTACAACTTTGGACAGCAAAGTGGCAACTAACAACAAGGAACTCATTATTTCAAATTTAAACATTGCTTATATATAGCATTCTCTCTCTGGATTACCATAACGTTGAAGAAAAAACTGTTATTCACAAATATTACATCCTACTAAATGTATATAAGCCTATTGGTATAAATGTTATGTGACCAGAGGAACGTTGTGGTTCTCGTACCAGAGCTAGACACAGAGCTAGTCGTGGAGGTTGAATGGGAGTGGTCCATGGCAGGAGAAGTGGATGTTGATGAACTAGTGTTGGTTCCTTCGTCTGTCGTCTTCTTGAAGAAATTGTGCTGCAGAGCGTAGAATGGCGTGATGCGACTTTTCGGATCGTAGTCCAGCATGCGCAGGATCAGGTCTGTCGGAGCAGATCAAGCATGTTAGTGGGGAGGAACAGGTGATGAAATGGTCATTGAAATAGATTCAGATGTTGGGGATGATTACAGGGTTAGTTCACCCAACATTTGAATTAGTCTTATATTCTACTCAACTCATGTTGACTAAAGGTTTCAGATTATTTTTAATCACTTCACTTTTGGAGTTATAGACAAAAATGCATGTTCCTTTTTAAACGTAGCAACTGATGCTCAGTTTCATCCAACTACCTCTGTGTTGCTTTTCTGTAACAACAACTTGTATTGAAGCTTTTACACGAGGAATTCAGAGTTTTTTTTAATATATTTTTAACTATACTTTAATATAGCTTGTTTTTAGTGCACGCTAACTAGCCATAAGTGTAACTCTTGAGCGTGAACACTGACACTACCAATGCGTTTGAGGATAAACTTTTAGAGCCGAGAGACCTGGAGCTTCAACTACAATTCTTTTTTAAATATACAGACTTTTCTTTTTTTTTTAACGTTTTATTGTTAAACAATTCCTCATGTCGAGGATTTTTTTTTCAAGTGTGTGTGATGAAGACATTTTTGCCTACAACTCTAAACAAGAACGGATTACTCAGAAAAGAATCCCAACCTTTAGTTAACATTGGGGGGGGGAATAGAAAATGAGTGGCATTTTACTTTTGGGTGAACTAACCCTTTAAGTTAAATCAAAGTCAAGTGGACATGTCATCATGTGACTTGTCAAAAGGTTAAAACTACAAAAGAAACAAGTCCTACCACACCGTATGGAATTTAAATAAAAACGACATTATTTTATCATTATTGATTGTTATTTTATCATTATATGTGTTTATGTATTTTTACCTTTAAACTTTAAGTAGTCGCAGGGGGCGTGCCCTGGCTCTCCTGCCCTCCGGCCCCCAGGACCTCCAGTCTCCACACCCAGAATTTCATGAAGACGTCGTGTGGCTGGTGGCTTATACTCCTGCAGAGGCACGAGAATTGGATTCGAGCCGCATCAACAACGTCACAACTGTCCGTCACAACACAAGTACCTTCTTAACGTCCTTGTTTTTCTTCACCGTCCACAAACCATCCGACAGTTTGTCAAAATACTTCCTCGCTTTCGGAGCTGCATCCAGCATGTGGCTGGGAGGGACGCCCAGGACCTCAACAATCTTATTCATCTGGTCGACCTACACACACACACACACACACACACGTCAATATACATTCATTGAAAAAAACAAAGCTCCTGAAATATAGCTGGCAGCCAACCTCATTGGAACCGCTGAAAAGGGGTTCTCCAGTGTGCATCTCTACCAGGATGCATCCTAGCGACCACATGTCGATGGCCAGGTCATAGGGCATTCCCAACAGGACCTCAGGGGATCGGTAGAACCGGCTCTGGATGTACTGGTAGATCTGAGTGGGGAAGGACAACGATGTAGTATATTAAGACAAACTGTTTTCACGCACCTTACATAAGCTCACTTTGAACAAAAAATGTACCCCTTAATTTACTTATATTCATGATACAGCATTTTGTTCCCTATTGTAAAAACCTTTGAACAAAGATATGAGGTCGTTGTCCTCCATCAGCTAAAAACAATCAATAATAGGTGTTAATAACATCAACTTACCCTCTGACCAAGCTGGCATGATGATCCAAAGTCTACTATTTTGATGGCAGATCTCTTGGGATTACAAAGCAGGATGTTCTCTGGTTTCAGATCGCAGTGGATGATTGACAGCTCCGGAGTGGCCAGAAATAATAAAGCTTTGAGAAAAAAAGGAAGTAATTGATTAGGAGCAGGTCCATTATCATAGTACAACCTTTTCTCGGAGCGCAACGCCACATGAAAGCTTAGTGTCAACTAAGGTTTAACACAACTAAAAATGTTTTCTTGCTCGTCAGGTTATGATCAAAATATTCCTCTTGGTCACCACGTCAACGGAATTAAACTTCTCATGATGCCTGGGATCACCTCAGTATTCTCACATTCAAGTTGGAAGTGGTTGGTCTGGGCGGAGGACAATGAAGGCTGGTACCACAACAGTAGTTTGATGGATAGATACTTATTTAATTGCACCACATACAGAAAAATAAAAGTATGCTAATGTTTGCCCTTTTCCAGATTCATCATATTTTATTTATTACATCAAAAAACAGACTTTATGACAAATTAATGAAACAAGTTCTTCTAATCTGGTCTCTTCACCAACGGTTTATCCAGCATCTAAACTTATTTTTCACACATATTTCTTACTTTTAAACACAGGACACTAGAGGTGACCCTAGTTACTTATTAACAGTCATCAATTAATATTATGATTATATTTCTCTATCAGTAACAATTCACTGTGTTGTATTATTTTGGTATAACACCTAAAAACTATAAATAACATATTTAACATTTGCAGATTAGGTTTCCCCTCCGTTTATAGTATGTTAACAATTGATATCTTAAATTGATCTGCATTACAAATTTCGAGACCAAATTAAATATGTATATCCTACCTCTTTTCCCTTTAAACTGTTTTTTTCAATCTAAATTATTTGAATTCTTAACCATTTAATTTACTCTTCATTCTTTTGGTATTTACCTATAAACTTTGGTTAATCTATTAGCTATAATCATGATGATGTATATCTCTCATTTGATTTCAATCTAGTCTTTAGTCCCGACATGGTAAAAAAAAAAAAAACTTTAACGTGCACTGACAGACTGACTTCAGTGTGTGTAAATGTGTGTAAATGTGTGTGTATATACCTGTACAGAGTTGCTGTGCGAATTTCCTGGTGAGATTTAGGGAGACGCCCCTAAAGTTGGTATTCCTCAGAAGATCATATAAGTTGTAACTTAATAACTCAAATACCAAACACAGATGGTTCCTAAACATAAAGTGACGCTTCAGGTGGACTGCGAAGGACATAAGAGAGGCAGTGTTACAATCATTCAAATCAAACTACTGATCATCAAACCATCTTACCTATGTAGTATTTCATCTCTGTGTCATGCTTGTTCATGAGCTCCAGAAGTCTTAGTTCAATCTGTGCCTGGTTTAGAAACGCTTTTTTGTTCTTGATGATCTTAATGGCAACCCATTCCTGCTCGTGGTGGTCGTAAGCTTTCACCACCTGAAGAATCAACACAGGAATATATCAAGGGAAGAAAAACAACAAATACTGTTTACATTTTATTAATACCTGAAGAATCTGTCTAATGAATTATTTTCAGTTACTATATCAGACACTTGTTCTAGTCCAGTTTATCCTTCCATGTTGTCATCCAAATTATTATTTAATTATTTACCATTTTTAAATAAAATAGAGTATGAGACTGAGTGAGCAAAGCCTCACCAATAAGGGTGATTTATGTAGAAGTAGAAGAATATGGACAAAGCCTTAACCATTTCCGTACTTTAATATTTGGTTAGGATAAAATCACTTCAGAAAGTAACTATATATAGAATCTGTGTGATATTACTTCTAAGACAACCTTGGATTGAACAGTGTGAAGAGTATTTTCATTTTTGTCGTGAACGCAGAAGCAGAGGCACCCACCTGTCCGAAGGAACCCTTCCCAATAAGTGAGTCTATCTCATAGCGGTCCAGCCACTTTTCCCCATTTTTAACAATGTAGTCATAATTGTCATCGTCATAGCCATCGTTGTAGACTTTTCTCTCCTTCTTGGTGCTGCTGTCCTCTGGAGGGACCTGCTGGGCCCGTCGCTTCTTCTTGGTATAGTACACCTGTGCGGGGAACAACCATCATCACCAGTCCGTATGTCATGTCGGGCCACTCCCACACGAACAGTTCTTACCTCATTGATGTGCTTATAAGTTTTGATGAGGTCAACGGAGAGTTTCCTTAAAGGGGCACTGGCAGGGTCTCTGAAACTTGGGGGGATTCTCCGCTGGAGTATGGTCATATCAGACAGCACCTGTAACAACGAACAAGTTAGCACAGCTGAGCAGAACATTGACGACCAGAGATCACTATGATTGATGTTTTTTTTACTACTATTGATGTTTTTTACTATTATTGATGTTTTTTACTAGTCTTGTTCAAATGACTGGCCCACTAAAGTCTTTCATGTGGTCCAAGTCACTCATTTATTCTAAATTGAGATTTTCCCAATATATTTGCAAACACTGGAAGGTATGAATTGATTGAAGGGTTTGTCTTAGTGTTTCTTTTCCTTTGTACCTGCATTAATCCAGTTACAATTTTGATGAATCAGCTTTTTTTTATATTGACGGTTGATTATTGTGGGATAATTTGGTTGAAAAAAAAAATCCCTATCATGGCCAACTAATGATATGCAAGTAAATCTCAGTCATTGTTTGATATCCCAAATTACTTTCTGGTGGCTTCTTTTAAATTTAAAATAAATAAAGTACTAGTGAAGTATACACAATTAATTTGATACTCTCAGACACCCCGGTAAATATATTTTGACATATCCCAAAACATTTCAATCTAACTGAATGAGCCTTAAAAAAAATGTTCGATAGATGATTCACAAAAGTTGAGGGTGTTTTATTCCACATGGAACTTTCCATGTTTTATTTATGGCAAACAAGAGGACCGACTTCTCTACAGCCTGGTCCCGGTTTCACAGTGTGAAGCACCCCTGCTGGAGTGTGCCAGGTAGAGTTGGCAGGAGATGGCATGTGTTGGGTCACTTGCTAAAATCTGAGACGGACAGCTGCACTTCTAAAGCCACTTGGCTCGGCTCCCAAATTGCAACCCTCCTCTCGGTGAGAGCACCGGTCGACGGGCTGAGACTAAAGGAAGGAACATGAGGGGACGACCCCTGCTCTACGGGTTCATCCCATGTGCAGCGCGAGCCCAGGTTTGCTCGTCTCCGGCTCCTTTACAATTTGTCCGCTTTTTTTTTTAACAACTACGTCTGTACTTCTGCAAATCTAAATGAAGTTTGGTCGTATATGGCAGCGTGTGCTCATATAAGGTAAAGCCTGTGGGGATGTCACTTTTATGGAAAAATCTTCCGATACTATTGATTGGCTTGGTGTGTTTTTTATTGTTTGTCAAGATAAAAATGAAGTTTTTAAATCAATATTGTGCAAGATCTATTAAAAAAAAATGTTTTAATTGTTTCCAATCCATTTGTAGTTCAAATAAAGAAATACTCCTGAAGGCAGGGAGGAAGAAACCCATACTGGTATTTTTAATTTTTAATTTAATTTTTTTGATTCTAATGCCTCTTAAAATGATCTTGGACCTCTTTTTTTACACATCAGTACGTGTCCGTTTGTACAAAACGATGTTTTCATTGAAATATTTACTATAGAAAATGCGCTTGAGCCCCGCCCATTGCAGGGTGTGATCTCAGCTGGTTGGAGGATGAGTGAAGTCAGGAGAGTTGGGTTTTCACATTGCCCTTTAAGCAACGTTTGGCAAGTCACTTTTTATTTTTATTGAACAGTGTAAAGAATATTTTCATTTTTGTTGTGAACGCAGAAGCAGAGGCACCCACCTGTCCGAAGGAACCCTTCCCAATAAGTGAGTCTATCTCATAGCGGTCCAGCCACTTTTCCCCATTTTTAACAATGTAGTCATAATTGTCAAGTCACTTTTTATTAAAAATCTGTTTAGCAAATATTCTTCTAATTGATACTTCAAATTGCAGTGAGAATAACGGTTCATAATCAACATCGTTTTGTCACTTTTGACAATCGGGGTCAACCGGGGAAATTTAAAGGGGTCAACTTCTTTTTATGTAATTGTAACATTTATTATGAGTTCTGACATGATGAAAAGTCACCCACATTAGAAAGAAAATGCGGGTGAATGTCCGACCCGGAGTCGGAGATAGATGTAGGGGCTGCGTTACCTGCTGCTGCTCGGCCATGGAGTGGATGGAGCTGAAGGAAGGGTGTGTATGTGTGTGCTGGCTGGTCATGGCTGGCTCAGCGAGGGAGAAGCCCTGGGCAGTGGAGGAGGAGGAGGAGGAGGAGGAGGAGGAGGAGGAGGTGGGCGGACATCCTGAGCTGCTTACACCTGAGAGAGGAGCGAGAGAGAGGGAGGTGATTAGAGAAGGAATACCCAAACAATCCCAATCGTTCACCGACAGATTCACCCAGAGATTGACTGGAGCTGTCGAAGAAACCACAGCCAAAAATAAAATAAAACGGAAAACCAAGATGCATATTTTTTAGTAAATAGTTTACCTGTAACTTAACTACTACAACACTATCATTGTGGATGAGTCATTGTTTATCTGAAATATATTTTGGCTTTTCTAACAAACTATACCCTGCAATAAAAGACATTTGTCAAGTGTTTTAACTTGTTTGCCGTATAGAAAGCACAGACCAGACCTCATGTATCTCACTTAGTAGTCGTATTAGTTGTTAAGTTAATTTGACACAAGTCAGTTTCTTCAACTATGAAGGTTTTCACTTCCTATAACTTGCATTTTACCTGAGATAGGTATGTACGTCATTATTAAGTTAAGCTGGTTGTATAGTATAATCTTCTTTTGGTCATAACCTAAAATGTGTGACCACAGATGAGATGAGGAACATGGCTTTCCTCTACATGAAAGAATGTTATATGATTTTTGAAATTAAATTAAAACAATCTAAAACTTTCTCTGCCACTTTAGCCAAATAAATCAATAGTTCAATAATCATTTTATTCATTCCAGAGGATATTTATTATGTGTTTTTTGTCATTTCTCTGTATATAGTTATGCTGTGTTTTTGTTTGGCGATTTGATCAGCCTTGAATAAAAGGTCAATGCCTTTTTAAACTTAGTCCTATTGGTCGCACAAAAACTGGGGAAACTCTTATAAATGTGTGGAAGAAAACATTATATTTTTGGGTACAAAACGTATTAAAAAATGCTATTGGTCTTATCTTTTGGTTATTTTTGAAAATATATATATAATAATTATTCTCTGTGCCATATTCTTGTTAGTTTAAGACCATAACTATAAAAAATGATTTTTAAAAAGTATTTAAAAGAGCCTTTCCTAGCTAGAGAAACATCAGCCCATCACCTTAGCTTGATGATAATGCTGGTGATAACAATGAGTTGGTACTGAGGAAAAAAAAGGCAGATCACATACAGTATAAGGTTTCAACTATGTAGTGTATAAACATGTTTGTAGTGTATAAACTAAATGTCATAGAACTATTCTGAGGAAAAATGTGTTGAATAAACTCTGTTAGACTCTAGTCGTGCATGACTGGCCTGCTTACATGACGCTGCTGGAGGACGAGCGAGAATATCTGCCTAGTACTGAGAAATCTGCTCCGTCTCTTTAAGAGCCCGAAAAGCACTCAGAGAACTTCCTTACTCTGGCATCCCCCTTCTCGCACTGCCATTGGCCGTGGCCCCCTCTTTCTCTATCAGCTGATTTGCTGCTGGTATCTAAGGGCTGGCTGGCCACCTCTCTATAAATAAACCCGATGCTGTCTCAGCAACCAGCCCACAATACTCATTAGCTGCCTCGCTCCCTCCTCTTCCGCCTCTCCGCCGCTCGCCAAGTGGCTTCCAATAGCAAGCCGAGCTCTCGCGAGCGGTTCTGGTGGACTCTCCCCTAGCAACCCAACCCACCCTTCCAGCCTCTCTCTCTCTCTCTCCATCTCCTTTTCCCCCCATCACGCTTCGTGCTTTCTCAAAACTCTCCAAGCTCCGATTCTACATTCTGTTGTCATGTATCCATCTTTACATTGTCACTGCAGTGCTCTCGCCTTCCTCCCCCCCCAGACTGCATCCATGTTCTCTGTTACCCCCAACATCTCTGGCAACTGTGGCGTGAATATGTTTAATGACACGACAGTATTAGTCCAACACTGGCGTCACTATAGGCGGTGAATCAAAACACAACAGAGTCCTGCTTCCTGCTGATATCAAGGTGATCAACAAACACAGGGGGGTTCTCATCATACATATATATATAAACATGACTTAAGTGTGGAAACACACACACACACATATATATATATATATATATATATATATATATATATCCAATTAATTTAATAATTTTGTCTGTATAAGTATAACTTTTTTGAAAGCCTGTGAATGGGCACTATCAAACTAATGAAAACTATCAAACTAATGAAAACTATCAAACTAATGAAAATACACTGAATGTCACACTGTTGTGTCTTTGAATAAAAAAGTATGCCTTTTTATCCAGGTAATTAAACGGTTGTTAACAGCCAACTTTTCATGTCATAAAGCAACTGTTAATTCATTTAATTTCAGTCTACAAAAAGCTTGTATCGCCGTCAAGAACGGCACCGACGACGTGCTGCTATATATACACTCGTAACTAACAAAATGGGGCAACAGTCAAAGAGAGACGGTGGTTGAAGGACAACAAACGACTGGATCAAGTGTGATCACGAGTTCTGCGAAATGAAGTCCTTGTTTGAAGTGGTTTCCCTCAGCAGATGAAACACAACGTCATAGTGGGGAACACCTGCTTCACTGCTTTCAACTTTACATTTGGACCGTTTCACACAGACTACAAAGACCTCTGCCGTCACAAATCCCAAAGGACCTACACCTTGGATCAAGGTCCTTCCATTCGGGGGTCACACAGAACTTTGTCATAGAGGAAACTCAGTTGGGAATGACAAAAACTCATTGGTCCTGGCTACAACAAAAGTTCTTGTTTGCATTGTATTGAGGGTGAGCAACACATAATATGAAGTCAGAAGGTTTGCCATCCATTCCAAGAACACTCTCAGTAACTGTGATGCCAAATCAACCTGAACAGCTCCCAAGATGCTTTGCTGCCCAGCCACACAACTTTCTATCAATACCTTTTTTAAAGTGGACAGACATCATGTGAGTTAACAGTTGTGATGGCACCATAAGTTCAGACGCTGCTGTAATAAGTGCTGCCACCAAGTTCTACAGTTATGTAGAAGCCAAATTGCTGCTTCATTTATACTAGTTGTTGGTATAGTGTGAATAAAGTTAAGTATCATTCATGACTAGGGTTGTCACAAGAACCGATCCTACCCAATAAGTACCAACAGGCTAAAAACACAACAGTACCAGATTTTTTTTTGGTAGTTCTCATTAGAACTGACGTATATTACATTATATTAATATTATATGACAGTATATTTGTGAGCGCGCCAAAGTAAAACCATCTTTAAAACAATGGCTTCTGCTATTTCAAGTTAAAACAAGACACCTTATAATGGTCAGACTCGCATTTTGAAATACTTTCTATACTCTGCGGCTGAATGTGGAGTCATTATTAACCTCAAAACCTGTCTTGCGAATGGTTTTAGTTTAGTTTAGAAATTGAACTTTCAATCTCACCAAACACTTGAAAGACATTTATTGTAACATTATGAGATGCTTCTTGAGTGTTGCTGAGCCCATGTTATTTCGAAATAAAACTTTTCCTTTACAGTATCAGTCGGATGACACTGACCAAAAGCAAGGGGGTCACAAGAATCTTTGAAAGGCAAAGAAAATGTGCCTCTACTTGAAGGTTAAAATGTATAATATTTGTTTTTTGTTTTTTTTATTGTGTCTATCTATAAGGAAAAATATCTATTTTAACATGATCATTTTGAATGTAAAATGACAGATTGTTGGTTTTGTTATTTAATAAAGTTGTGTACTTAAAAGTAAAGGATCCTTTTTTTATACTATGGTATCGAAAGGTATTAAAGTAAAAATAAAATGTACTGTTATTGGTATTGACTACTGAAATTTCGGTATCATGACAACCCTACTCATGACTGCAGCTTGTTACAATGTTTAACATACACGTTCAATGGAAATATGGAAACACACTCTGAGAGAAAGATTTCCTCACTGAACCTGGAACATCTATTCATTTATAATGAAACAGTGCATCATTGCTGCTGCTCTGCCCTGCAACAGAACTTATGATACACTGACAACAACTGGAGATCTATGGAGCCACTGAAAAAATTATCAGCTGTGTTTATTCAACATAAATGTATTTAAATAAATGATGTATTCATTAATTAAGATATTTTAAATATATATTTAAAACATCATATATATAAATATATATATATATATATGTTTCAATGCGTGACTCAGACGGTAGACTGTGCCTTATAGTCCAAACAATAATGATAAATTAAGTTGTGTGATTTCTGTTATGTTTAAAACAAGACAGAATCATCTTACCGGACCTTAATGTGATTTTTTACCCACCAATTGCCCACCTCTGGCTTAAACCATAGCAAGACATACTAGTCTTACCAAACTGACAATGTTTTTTTTTAATCAAATCAGAGTTTGCCTTAGACTGATTTCTATCTAATGACACAACTCATTTTTAAATTAATGAATTACCATTCATGTGTTTTTTTTCTAATTATTATTATTATTTTACTATTATATCCTCTTTACCTTCTCCCTGACCATATCAAAAAGGTACACACTTGTCCTTGAAATATTATCAGCCAACCATGATGTAACGCTATGGCCAACTGAAATAATAGCAACAGGTTTGTTGTATTTAAAGGTACTGCTGCTAGATAAACACCTTGAATCACATCAGTGGTTATTATTACCAATCAAAGCTCGTGTTACATGTAATAAAGATGTTGAGAAATTGTACCTCAGTTGTCATTTTTGTTGTGCTTTCATCAACATCAACCGTTATTGATCCTCTCTTTCCAGGTTTGTTCTTCTTCCTCCTGTTACGTTTTGATTTGTTTGCTAGCATACTGAAGAACTATAAGTCCGTTTAAATCCTTTGGAAGCATAATTAATCATGACTCATTCTGAAAAAACAAAAATCTAAAGTTTGATGGCATCTAGCCTTTTTTAATAAAACATCATCCAAAGCCTTTATATGTCATCGACCCATGCTTGACTCGTCTTTCGTGATATCATGTGCGAAGGATTTATTTGCTAAACAGAAGTTTATCATTATTTATGGTTCATATAAAATATTTCTCCCGAGTCAGATTCAGTAAGAAAACAATCCTAACTGGTTATGGGTTTTGTTAACCTATTCAGAATATAAATAACATTGGGCTTATTAGTTACATCCAATTGGCAACAGTTGCGTTAAGTATTACATTTGCGTTAAAACCTAACCTATAATTGTTAAAAAAAATATCTGTTAGGGTAAATTATTATCAGTCATTTCTTTACATTTTGGAAAAATTCATTTTATTTTACCATAAAGACAAAATACTGCCTAAATGAAGTCCTTGATCTCATAGTTAGCTATTTTACAAGGCCATAATGAACTATATAACTATATAACCATACAAGACATCTAAGAGATGAACGATGCTGCGTCACAAAGGTTAAGAGTGACCGCAAATGAAGGTAAAGATTAACTATGTGGTTAGAGTCAGGTCTTCTTGATACTGGGGAAGAAAACAGAGCTGCGATGAAATCAAGGGTAGATAAAGGCTGACACACTCACAAGTGGTGCCTGTTTAAACCAGAATCCACTCACAGTACACATTCAACAAGAGTCAATGAGAACATCAATACCACAGAAGACTGATACTTTCGGTGATTAGACACAAATAATGAACTGGAATGGCAACATTGGACGGATCAATCTAAAGGCAAATAAAGTTGTGTTTCATTTTTGGACGGTGCAGGTAGACAGTCAATCAAACCAGCCTGGGGTTTTTACACCAAAGGGTGGCAGTATTATTGAGACATTAAATGTATAAATTGGTGCAATTATGGCCAACACTCAGGTGTTTTGTCAGATCTTCAGTCACACTCATCAGAAGATCACGCCAAAAAGCAGCTCTGACAATGTCGCAAAAATTGTTGTGTTTTTATACATAGGCAAACAATTGTCGAAGTACTAGAGGCCAATGTAGTAGCAACGACTGAAGGTAAGGACATTACAAAGGTGGTACATCAAATGTTTCCCGAACTGCTTGGATACAGAACAAAAGAAAAGTCAGGGAGCATTATGGTCTGGTGCTAATGGGAATATTATCTTTCATAAAAATCATTATAGTCTCAAAGTGAAATTCATATATACTCAATCTTTTGCAGTCGTCAGTCAGTTCGAACCTAAAATGCAATTTAATATAATGATTTGACTTCAACAATTGTTGGTCAGATTGTCACTAAATGTGTGCACCTTATACAGTGGGAGATTTGAGGGGTACAGGGGTATTTAAATGTTGTATAATGTCACAGTTGGTGGTAGGGATTAATTAAGTCTAGTGCTAAGAAAGCTTCTGCAAGGTGCTTTCAAATATCTTTACAACTTAAACATGCACGATTTTATTTTTTACATTACATGAATGCTGATTTAATTAAGACATAAAATGAGAATCTAAATATAAAAAACACAAAACAATTAAAGCAAACTGTATTGCATCATATGGTGGTTTCATACTCAATGTAATGCTTTCTCTTATCAAGATCTCACTCTAGCTAAAGTATGATCTAAATTAATGTAAACATGTTCTCATGTTAAGTGTGGGAATCACATGAGCAGTTAACGGTCCTGTATGAAACCAACAATGTTGTAGCATATACACCATTGAATATCCATCTATAATACAACTTAAAGAGTGACCAAAAAATAAAACATGTCTTCCAAGAGTGTACCATCCACTGACAACCAACTTAAACAGATAAGGTTGATTTAAATAGAAATGTGACTTATTTAGATAACAATTTAAGCACAATTCATGTTCCAAACATGAGTAAAAACACAAAGATAGGCAGGTTAAGTATTACAGCATATTCATTTGATCATAAACTTTAAAAAAAACAACTAATATCTCAAGTATCATTTAACTTCAAAACAGAGAGTGGGTAAGCAACCCTGAAAGATATCTCAGACAAGTGACTCTTGGATCACAGCTTTAACTCTGCTGCTGTCAATCATGTGACAGGTGCTCCAAACACCTTCGCTGCCGAAAAACCAGTTCATCTAAAAGTCACAAGAATGCAAATAAATTAATAAAAATGAAATGCCTGCCAATGCAACCAACTGACCACTGCTTAAACTCTGTGTACCCAAAACATACCAGTGGAGATGAGAGTCTTTAAAACAATCTTAACACTGTAAGATAATGTTTCATTTAAGTTTGAATTAATTTAACTAAACTTACCAGAAGAAAACCTCCATTACAAAAGGGATTTTACCAACTATATAATATTTAGTACCCAAGTAGTTACTGTAGCATATAATGTAAAGACAGTCTGCTCTAGCTCGAAATACTCAGAACGTGCAGAATTTTTCAAAAGTCGTCGAAAATACAGTGATGGGTCACAAGGTGCCAATAACATTTGAAAGACCATTCATGGCCTTTGCCTAAAACACATTTATACTGAGTTTTAGTTATCATATGTTAATAGGATCATCAAGTATGATCAAACTATGAATTAACTTTTATATTTTATTGGAACTTGAAACCTCTGTGTGAGCAAAACTGAACTATATGGTCTTCATACAAGTATATTACACATTTTGAGCAGAAATAAATCATGACTAACTGGCCGAAGAGTCCTCTCTTAACTTGATGTGTGTAATAATAACACTGTGACTCTGACATTCTATCCAGCAGCTGTGTGTCCCTGTGTGATGGACCAGAACCAGCAAACGGTCAGAATGAGGTAGAGCAAATTGCATTTAGGTCACACTGACACATGAGGACCAAGGAGTCTCAAGCGAAGTTGCAACTGCCACAGAGGCCTCAGAGGCTTATGAAGATGGTCGCAAAATGATAAACTTGACCTCACTCACATTTACTTAAAATCAACAAATATGGAAGCAGATATTTGGGTTTGACCCGTGTGTGTGTGTTTGAGTACTGACTCTTGTTTTTGCGGAGCAATGCTGAGGCAATCCAGGGTTCGGACTGGACCATCCTGCAGGGGGGCACTGGCTTGTCCTCCACGGATGTTGATGTGATCACCATGGAAACTCTTGGGTAGTAGGTCAATCCAGCGGGGAAACACTAGTCAATTAAATGCTTCGACAGGTGGGTAGCATTTGATAAGTGAAAAGGTAAGCGTCTTTAGGTGTGAATTTAATCCCAGAGTTCAATATGAAAATGTGAATAATTCTTGAAATGGTGTGGTAAACCAGCCAACCAATCAAAAGGCACCGTCTTCTCTGTCTTTTCCTCTCTTCCGTCTTTTGTAACTGTGGTTTCTAAGGCAATCCACTGGCGTACAGGCAGCTTGTCTCTCTGAAGTAAAAAATATAAATGTACCCTCAGACGAGTTACACTATAGATATAGACTTTTCATTCTACATATATACTCTGTTTCTTGGGGTTAGGGAATTATAGAATATTTGGTTAGTTTGTTATTGTTAATTTCTGTGTGGTGGAAGTTTGTACTGCTCCAGACTGCTGGTGACCTTTTAGGTAGTCAAAAGTAGATCTCGCACTTAATGTGTTTGACTTATTGTGTTTTCTACGAGTTAAAACAGCAAACCAAACTAGCTTATTCACGTTTCTGGGGAGGGATTAACCTAAAGTGCACAGCATAACGTTCTCTAGCCATATTGTGGTTGTATTAAAGACTGGAATGTCTCTGTCAAGCACAACCTTTTTTATAGTGAAGCCCAGCTAGGTTTCCAAGAGCTAGTAAGACTTAATGCCCAGATATCAATACCACGTCCGCCAACTCAAGGGTAGACCCTGATCTAGCCGGGTTCGCCCAGCATGCTGGTCGCTGGGCCAAGCTGAGCTGAGCAAAGGTACTGTGATGGAAGGGTGGAAGAGAAAGAGGTGGAGGGGGAGTTGGGTTTCCAGCTGCCCACTTTTACCCCATCCCTCGATCCAAAAATAGGTCCAATTTACTGGTGCTTTCTGGAAGGACTGGACGCGGGATGAAGCGGGGCAGTGTTGAGAGACGTCTCAGAGATGTCTCAGATTAATCCAGTGACAAAAACACAGAGGACCCCTCCACTGACAGAGGCTGTGATCCCCCTCTTCACCCTCCAACAGCGGACGCTGGAAGTGCGATGGAGAAAAGCCCCTTTAAGCGGCCAGACAACAAAGTAATCCCCATATACACCACAACGACGACGATCTGTCACAACAAGCAGTTGCGCAAAGAAAAAGAAAAAAGTCTTGTTCGATATGTCCAGTTCTCAGGAGGGGGTAGTAGTTCCGCTCAAAAAAAAAGTTCCTTCAACTCGATATCCAGAAACGTGGAGACGGTTTGTAAAGATCCGGTGTCAGGGCTTCAACGCTTCCTGTGTTGTCGACGCGCCAGACGAGCAGCGTGTGTTATATATTCCCAAAACTCTCCACGATACAGTCCTTTTTGTTTTTACCAAACTCCTGGACGCCCCTGAGGTAAACGACACACAAACAGTGGGATCGAAAGCGAACCTTCTGAGTCAAACTTGTCCAGCTCCCGGTAAGTTCCTCCGCTCGCTGTCAGATGGATCGCCTGTGGACGCACTTCCTCTTCCCTTCGCTTCCGCTAACCTTCTTCTCACCTGCTGTCCGTTTCTTTAGCCTGTCGCTGAATGCGGGGAGTTTTCAATTCCTTCATGGTGGAAACCTTCACTGGGGCGATCTCGGATCATGGTTCTCGCCCGTTTCGCTTTCCGTCGCTTCCCCGTTATACAGAATCCGTGCCGCGCTCCCACCCTGCGAGGGGGACCGTACCATGTTGTTGGGACAGGGGGTCGCAGCCGGACCCGTCTGGTGCAGCCTCCGCGCCACTACATTTAAATCACACTTTGTGTAATAAAACACACTTGAAGCAACATCCTCAGACACATTTACACACACTTTAGTGAAAAGATCCTTGTTGAAAAGACGACTTCGTTCAACGACACACTGTGAGCTAACAGAGTAGCAACCATCCCTCCGTCCACAGTGGTCTGTCCCAAACAGACCTCTCCTGTCCTGTCCATTTATAGTAACAACGGGATATATATACTGGAACACTATACACACATATATAGTCAAGCTTTCCTTTAATTATCATTATACACTGATAAATAAGTCGTACAATTATACAGTATTCCCATTACAGAATGTCCATAATACATGCTCTGACCTCATTTAATACCTGTTAAACTGCAATATTTACCTTCAAACTTGAACTTTTATACTCAATAAAAACATGTTTTCAATTTATTGGATAGTATACAGCAACTTTAAAACGATTAAATTAATGATATCGCTTTTTTTATTGTTTGAAAGTGATCTTCATTACAACACAATCAGAATATTTCATATAACTTTTAAATTATGACATTTAAACATAAGAGGTAAATATAACACTATTTTACTAGTGATTTATCAACACATTAAATCCAGTCAAACTTTTACTCAGGAGCGTGTATGGAGGAAACATAAATAGAACGTGTATAAATATATTTAGTTTCACTAAAAATCCCTAATGAAACAAACAAAGGGTCTTTTCTTTCATTGAGTCTATTTAAATGTTTCAACTTGTGTTTGCCTGAGAGCAGCCTCTCCCTTACACAGCACTCGCTCTAAACACTCTGTTGCTACCCGACGCCACGGCAGCCGCGCTCCCATTGGCCACATAAACGCTCGTCTCGAGCCGCGATTGGCCGAGAGGCCCGGTGGGCGTGGCGCTTTTGGCTTGGTTTCCCAGTGTCTTATCCAACGGCGCGATGCAGGAATGACGCGGAAATAGTTTGAAGATGTCAGGTAGAAATGGAGCAAGAGAGAGAGGAGGAGGGTGAGGGGCGAGGGCTCCAGGGCGGGTAGCGATGGAGCCGGAGGAGGGGGAGAGAGAGCAGGGCAAAGGGCCACCATATGCACATGGTCACTCGAGTGACTATACAGACTTCCCTCCCTGAACAGCCGAAGCTAAAAGTTGTTCCTGTTGCTGTCCCAGCATTCCGGCTAAATCAGGCACAATGCTGCCTGGGAACAGCTCAGCACACAAACAGTGTCATAAACCAGCTGACGGCCTGCTCGGCTTAAAGGGAAATTCACCCACAAAAACTAGACTGAAATGACTTCTAGAAAAATGGGGCCAACCTTAGTTGTTTACTCTTAGCAGACCATCTGTGTGAATCCTCATCGTTCATCGGTGACATAAAAAGGTGAAACTAAGTCCTGATGAAATGAAGTACATGTACAACTTTTAGAAAACATTATAATGCTTATCCTTTGACACAATTATCATGTTGTCCATATTCATGCTTGAAAGAAGGAATTGTTTTTACATTTTGAACAAACAATGTGACTTAAGTGGATATTGTGCTGAACAGAGAAATGTAAACACCAATTAGTCCACATGAAAACTATGCTATTTCTGTCTCTTTTTTATGCATCTTTTCACATGACAAAAAAAGTGCACAGTAATTATGCAGCATCCAGATAAAACAACTGAATAATGTAGTACATATGCTGTACCTGTATGTGGCATTGTAACTCTTTTTTAACAAAGAAACTGGCATGAAGCGTGCACATAAAAGAGCTTGCATACACACAATAGCAGCAGCATGGACAAGATGTGCAGATTTTTTTAAAATGGAATATGTTTAGTTCTTTTAAATTATTTAGGTTTCACAAAATAAAAGTTTTCTAACAATAGATATACTTGTTTTTCTGACTAGTGCATGTTGAGCAATGATTCCTTTCTGCTGATAATGTAAGAATAGGCAAAAGTTTGTGTTTATATTAACAATCAACGTTTGCTGTAATTTTCAGTTGTTGTTGTAAAGTTACAGTTTTGTAAATGCAGTAAAAGAGAGGCAGGGCTCTGATATCATTGTATGAAAAGACTGTTGTTCAGGAGGAAAACCTTTTATTTCAAAATATAAAGAATATGACTTCAATTGAATTACAGTCTACATGGCAAGAGTTAATGTATAATGATTTCAAGTAAATTGAAACTATCAACATTTTACACATCTTGTCTATTGATTTGGCCAATTGTGAGTGTTTGTTTTTATTTTACAGAATTGTTTTGGTAAGTTGGTTAGATGGATATCAATTTTTTTCTGAACACACAGTTGTTGATGAAAGCAATAATTAATAACCATACAAAACCATTGGAGTCAATTGCTTAATACTTACACATCTATTTATAAAACATATTTATAGAATATTCTCAGAAATAAAAACAAGCTTCCACAAACAAATCTTAGAAATTCATTAAACCTGTAATATTTTGGACGTTATTAACCATTAAGAGGTGTTTCTTTGCCTCCAAATAATTATTATCTATCAAACTATTCGACACAGAGAGAAATGTTTGAATGACCTACTTTTATTGTAATAAATATATATACAAGTATTTTAATCAATGACACAAAAAGCACTTTTTTAAGAAACAATATTAATATTCCCATACATTTCTCAGGAATTATACATAAGCCATCATTAGTTTTAACTTTCATATTGCTTTTGAATTCTTTCCAAATTAAAGTGAGGTATACCTTTGATAACTGATATTATGTTATATAAAATAGCCATGTTCAGTTCGAATGAATCCACCAGAAAACCTTTAAGAAATGTCCAAACAATAAATAAATAATTTCCCCACAGATTAAACCACCTTTTATTTCTCTCAATTTATAGAAAAATCACAACAAACTAAAATTATCCTCCATTTATTACAATTCGGTAAAGATTTGTTCCCACGGTTTACATTTATTTCTGTACATTAACACCTATGCAACAAGCTTCTTTTACCTTTGGAACTTTGTTACATAAAACACCAACAGTCAATATGTAATTATGATTTATTTAAGATTAAAAAAGAACATTTATTTTTGTATCGCTGTACATTTCTTTTAATTATAGTTACATGTTGCTTTTTTCTTTAAGTTCTTTGCAGAAGTACTAATGTATCCATACATGTCGAGAGCATGGAGATGTTCTGCTGGTGATACAGGATATTACGCAGGCAGAAATAGAGCCAATTAAAAAGGGATTAATACAGGCTGTGGACTCGTCAGGTTCGGGCTTCTCGCCATTTCTTTTTAAACGCACGGTCGTAGCATCTATGGCGAGGTGTCTAAGCCCGACTAGTTTGTGAAGGACTGATATATGGAGTTATATTGTATAACGGTGGAGGAGAAAACTCAGTGTTTCTGTGGCACGAAGCACCAGACAGTCGAGATCGCAGCAGCAGAAGCGGGGAGGCAAGCAGACTCCGAGACTCACGTGCCTTGCAGCAAAATTCCACCCGGCAACTATACGCTGTACCATGGCAACAGCTCTGCCATTGGTCCCCGGTGCGTTTTCAAGTGACCAATGGGATGGCCAGCCGCGGGTGATGCTTGTTGCTAGGTAAACACGATGCAGAGGAAAGATAGAGGAGCAGAATTACCATGCCGCTACTGCAGGGTGCTTTCAGAGCGGAGCGAAGGACTCCTTCACACCCGGAGATACCCTCCTCCTGCTCGGCACTTGGCGGAGCCAGAGAGACGAAAACAAAACGGGGATGACACAGGCAAAGAGGAATAAAATGTAGGCCTAGTTTCAATTCACGGGCCATGTTCCTGCCCGTTCATTTGCTTATGTATTCACGTCGACGGCAGCCATGTATGAGCAGCCATTGGTTGAACCAGGATGTGAGTTTTAACAGTTATTTTATTTATTCTATACATTATCATTTTTACTCCTGAACCCAGAGAGTCAAATATAGAAATGACTACAATATTTACATGAATGACTATTCCAAAAAATGGAGCCGTTTTTTTTTTAGTGTTTAAAGCACTTTTTGATTTGGGGAGTACCACTTAAATTGGGGTTCAAGTCCTACCCTTTTGCGAAAGATAGACAAGGACACTCTACTGACTCCTTCAAGAAACATCTTAAGACGTTTCTATTTGTTCAGGCTTTTCCTTGATTTTCTGGAACTCCTGTTGTGTTATCAGTTTAATCTTGGCCTTTAAAGTATATACTTTATTGAATTTTGTTTTGATTGTTTAAGCGCTTTGTGACCCTGGTCTGGAAAAACGTTATACAAATAAAAATTACTTACTTACTTACTTACAATCCACTGGAAAATTACACCAAGACCCGTGGAGGGCATTACACCTGGGGTGGTAGAGTGGAAGATGTGTAATTTTTTTTTGTTTTTACCTGAGCCATTATGACAACCCACCTAGTCCAGCGAATCGGGTCCGAGCCCTCGGACGTTCCTATTACATCCAAGCAGCGTTTGCAAATGGCTGCTACGTTCGGAGGCGTGAGCAGGTGCTCAATAAGTTGGAGAACACACAGCGACCAGGACGCTCACACAAAAAGCCATCGACCCAGCAAAGACGGGTCTCGTGAGCAAGTAATGACATTAAAAAAAAATACAAGAAAGAACATAAACCCGAAAATTAAATTCGGTCCGCATTGTTAGCATAACTCCGACATTAACCCATGGCATTGGTCAGTGGTCAAAAACAGAGAAGCACATCAGCTGAAGGGGCTTTAGGAGGCAAATGAGAAGAAGAAGCCACAGTATTGTGACCGTATGGCGGAATGCAAAAAGAGAGATTGGGGTTCAAAACATACGTAGTGGAAGTCACTAGTCGCTCCTGAGAGACATTGGCTTCTCTTCAAATAAAGTCAAGATAAGATTCACTTTGGCTGGAAGAAAGTGATGATAGTTGAGAAAGGCAAAAGGCCACTTGTTTGCTTCAGTATTAAATTGGGAACAGTAGGGAACCAACCTTGCGTTCCCCTCCAACATCCAGAGATGTTCTGACAGCACAAACCAACTACTAACAATTGTAATTCTTATTTTTTGTTTTCTGTTTTTTCATTTTTGCAATTGCAAGAATGGCAAAAGATGTGTTGAGATTTTTTAGCTGGCTCACCAAATTGATCAGGGCTATCTTTATATGTTACCAATGGGAATAACAATACCATTATTCAATATGACTGATATAATTATTATTCATTTATCAATTATATGAAAAAAAGTTAATTTATGTGGGATATTAGCACAAATGGAGCACTGCTTTTCACTACTTTTAGGCCTAGTCTACATTAAACATATTTTAATCCAATGTTTTAGTAGTGCTAGTGCTAGCAAGTAAAAATAACTTGAATGAAGATCATAAGCAGACCTTAAATGATAGTTATACATGAATTACTAGTTATTTAAAGATGTTTTACAGCCTAATTAAAATGCAAAAATGGGGTATCAATAGAGGACTTTAAAATCAATGTTTTGTATGAAGTAATTGTAAATGCTTTATTCTACTCACACATGACACCAACACTAGTATCACTTCATATATTCAAATACTAATTTTTCATTTTAATTTACATCATTATTATCAAACATATGATATGTCCCACCATTAAACAAGGAATTTAATACATCAATCACATCAATTTACATTGGACTACGGCATATTTGTAAATTCTTCAGTCCACTGTCAACAAACTGGAGCAGATGACGTGGCAACCGAAGCAATAATATGTAATATAAATGTATATAAATTGAGTTAACACTAATACGGTCTTTCTCTTCAACTCTTTCAACAAGGTAGCACTTAATTCATGCCTAATTCTTACTATTCATTTTTTAAAGGATCAATGTTAAGATCATTCTAAACGTCAGCACATCATTCACTTTAAGTCGCAGCTGTAATTTCGACATTCGAGCCGGGAGTTGCATATTTATGTAAGAAATTAAAAATAGTTTATTAGCAAATTTCTATGAAATCTGTCGCACAGTACAGGAAGAGGTTTTAAAATGAATCTATTACAACTTTACACAATACGCACTCTATTATATTCTGAGTTGTTCAAACATTACGGAAAACGTATTTCCCTTAATTTAAATAAACTTAAAAATGGTAAATACTTTCGAGGTCATGAAATATTCAGTAAAACAAATGATGTCAAAAGAATGTGGGATTTGTTAGCAAAGATTATCCAAACCCTGACACGACTCTATTGAAGATAAAGTTGTGTCAAGGACCAATGACACCTTTAAATCTCCAGCAGAAACTGAAAGGTTGGTTATTTAGTCTTTCAAGACTTATGACGCATGAAAGAGTTAAAGGATATCTTTTGCTTTTAAGGATGCGCGGATACAGAATCAGAAACTTATTATTGTTAGAGTTGTAAACACAACCTATGTTTTTTTGTGGTGTTGGTACAGAATAAAAGAATGAAATAACAACACACAAAATAGGAAATTGAAAAACAACATTATCATGACGGTAGAAGTCTGAGACTATGTATGTTTATTTAGTATCATTTGTACATATCTCATCAGCTGTTCCATATTGTTGTGTTACTTTGGCTATCATCTCTGCTATCAAGGTGGTGTCTGAGCAGCTATCATTTCAGTCTGGCTTCTGCAAACATCAGTCTACAGAGACAGTCTTACTGAAAGTGTCCAGTGACATCATGATGTTGGTTGATTCGGGTCAATACACTGTTCTGGTTCTCTTGGATCTGTTCTTAGCCTTTGACACAGTTGATCACCAGATCCTGCTGAGAAGACTGTGGGATGAAGTGGTTCTCATCATACCTTTCTGGGAGTAATTTCAGTGTTTTTGCTAATCAAATAAGGTCTGAATCAGCGGATCTGTTGTGCTGTGAGTCCTTCAAGGTCCTGTTTTGGGTCCTTTATTATTTTTGCTGTACTTGATTCCCCTTGGTAAAATCATTCAGAGATTTCCTGATGTTTCTTACCACATTTTTGCCGATGACATCCATCTCTACTGCTCTTTTGATCCAACTGAGCCCCAGAGGCTGAACAGCTTAGTCAATTGTTTGCTAGAAATCAAACAATGGCTGAGTGAAAACACTTTGCAGCTAAATGTGGACAAAACGGAAACTGTGGTTATTGCACCTGATGATATGGTTCCAGGGTTGAGTCAGTACTTGGGTGACTTAGGTCGGTCTGTCAAACTGAGCCTGAGAAACCTAGGTGATGTCTCTAGTTCAACACTGCAGAAAACTGACCTGAAACTGTTTCCTTCAACTGAGAAAAATCTCTGAATTTAGAAAATTATGTCACAACACGATCTGGAGCTTATAATCCATGCGTTTGTGTCTTCTCGTCTAGACTATTGTTAGAGTTTATTTTCGTGTCCAAACAAGAAGGAGCTGTCTCGCCTACAGTTAACACAACACTCTGCAGCGAGAATTCTGACCCGCTCAAGTAGAAGAACTCACATTTCCCTGGTCCTTAAAACACTTGTCACACTGGCTGCCAGTTTCTTTCAGGAACAATTTTAAAATTCTGGTTCTTACTTTCAGATCTATTCATGGTCAGGCTCCTCCTTCCATCAGTGATCTGATCCAGCCGTACACCCCATCTCGGGCTCTGAGGTCTGTGGATCAGAATCTACTGATGGTTCCTGAACACGCTTCAGGTCCAGAGGAGAGAAATCCTTCCAGGCTGTTGCTCCTAAGCTTTGGAACAACCTTCTAATTTTTGTTATTAATTTTATTTCACAAAAATGTAAATTTCTACTGCATATAAGGAATGCATACATTTTTTTAAATGTATATCCATTACAAAACCACCCAGCAATGACCATTTTGGGGCAGTATTCAAATGTAATGATGGTGCATCTCAATAACACATGTGCAAAGTTCATAATGGGTTATGTTACCTTATTTACCCACCACCCACTGGACTACTACACTTATCTTAACTTTTTAAATCACCCAAGCCTTTGTAAAGATGTCAGTTAAAAAAAACATTTTTCAAGACAGCACACAATGGTACAGTGACTTAAGTTTGCAATAATAATTATTAATAATAACACATTTTTGTGTTTGAAATTTAGTTTTGCCAGGTAAAAAGGCAATAATAATATTGTGTATTGTTATTAATCTATTAAATCCTGTGTCACAGGGACAAATGTTATAGTGAGCATGCAAGATTGGTGTACGCTTTAAAGGTGACCAAGAATCCCCCCGAAAATTGACATTTCTAAAATGAGTGCTTGTTGCTGGGTGGGACAGTGGAGTATTGTGGTTTCATGTAACTTGTTTTCCCCTCTCTTTTGACAGCAGTTTTTCCTTGCAGGATCAGTTGGTATCCAGTTTAGTTCCCATTTAAATGTATTTGAATGACATATATTTACAATTAAGAAACATATTCACCAAAAAGTGTTGATTGCTGATTTAAACTAGCTATTTTCACATCCGCGATCTCTGCGTTCTCCTCTGTACAGGCATCCGATGTTATACTTGGGTACGCAGTCCTAATCTATTATTTGAATAAATAAATCAAAATTGCATTTTGAATATCTGTTAGCAATATTTGACTATTGTACATTCTTTCAATCAATATACTGCAATTTATCAAAAAACACAGAACAAGATACCAAAAGATAATCTTTAAATTAATTTGATGCATGCCAGAAAAAGTATTTCTTAGAATACCTACAAAGGTGTATGCTTATATACTATCGATTTTCATTAAACACAAATGTCTTTCTTCTTAGTTGAACTTCCCCAGCATCTTCTGTCGTTGCTTATATTTAAGCTTTCTGTGTATATTCCTAAGGCAGCAATACATGACCACTCAGAGTACTGACATTGCTACATTGTTTTGAATGGTTTTAAGTGTGATTATTTTACAACCCTAGATTATAGAGTTGAGTTTCTATGTGAACAAAGCCTAAACAGAGAAAAGTAAGACATAGCAGAAACCATTCAGATCTCTCTCTTTCTTAACTGAGGTTATTTAATCTACACAAAATCTATGCTATAAGGAAACCCGTTCTTGTTAATGAACCCATTCCATTTGAAATAAAGAGGGAAACATTTCAGTAACATATTTCCCACAACATGTTTTTCCCCTAAGACTACTTGAAGAGTTTTAGTAACATTGTCCATAGTCTAGGTGTTCCTCTCTCTCTAGTGGTTTATAGCCTATGCAATTTGTTTGTTTCTTTCCAATGTTTTTATTTTGGGGCTTTGTTTAATATAACTTTTTCTGATAATACTGGGACAGAGAAGGCTGAAAAGCAATTGTAAAAATAGATGGCAATAAACGGTGATCTTAACGTTAAAATTAGTCATTTAGGTTATTCAAATGTAGTTCAATGCACCCATTTAATCTGTAATCATTCATTTGGATTTACTGAATTATTGCACAGAGATAATCTGAACACAATGTTTCAACAGCAGGTAAAAAACATCCAAGTCACGTAAAGTTTATTAAAACTGAACCCTGGTGCCAATATTAGAATCATCCCTGTTAAAGTAGGGAGGTTCAAATGGGTCAAACTTCTGCAATTACAGCTTGTCCACAAAATAACAAACACATACACCCACCCGAACAAACCCACCAGATAGTGTGTGAGCGAGGGAAGAGAAGAGAGCAGAAGAGTGTGTGTGCATTCATACATATGTATAAATATATATACACAGCTCCTGTTGCCAGGCGAGACGTAGCTGAGTTCAGTGTAAGTACCAGAAATAGATTACCAGTAAGGACAGGTGGAGGGGCCAACCATGCAACAACCCCTTCTGAACTACCACACACACACACACACACACACACACACACACACACACACACACGCACACACACGCACACACACACATTGAGAGACCTTAGGTCAGTCAGAGCGTGAAGTCATAGAGGATGAGGGACAGTCCCACAGGAGATATCTAATAAATATGGTATATATGATTAGGACATGAACATTTTTTTTATGTTCAACTTTATGCTTATTTATCTGCACATGTTTTGAAAAGCACTCAATCTAATCTCCTGACTCACTCTACTGACAGTGTGTGTCTGTATGAGTTATGTCACAGGTCACATTATAGGACATTAACCTACCGGTAGTTATCTACACTATTTAGGTCCATATTTCACTGAAAAAAAGAGGGCAGATAGGGTTACACTATAGTAGGGTAACACACCTCAAATTAATTAAATAATAATCAAATCTTTTAACCCTTTAAAGAGAAAGCAAAACTGCAAATGCATCCCCAATGTGTTCATATGTAGGCTGATTTTTCTTTTAATTTGAATTATAATTAATTTAATTATTTTTCTCCTCATTCACTTTGTAACTTAAAAGATGCCACAATAAGTACATGCATTAAATATACAGTAAACAAAAAGTGTATATTCCACATATTCTATTGATCAGTTAGTTTTCAAGATGTAACTACTATCAACACATGCTAACAGAGAAACTGTAAACATTGTTGTTTTTATTACTCAGCAGGTTGTAGAAGGTAATCTATGGTGAACTCTCAGAATAAGGAGTTTCAAAGTACTTCTCACATTTCACTCACTACTCACTACTATTAAAATAGGTCTGAATGCTTCAGTGGCTTTCCTTAAAGATGCACATTTGCACTTTTACATTTCAAAAGGACTTATTTACATGTTTCAAATGTTGAGGTTGGAAATCTTGAGACCTACAGGGTATTCGAGTACCAAACAAACATTGATTATTAAGAATTATTGTTTTGCCATTAGTAACCCACAATACACTATTACTGCACCTTTAATAACATTCAGTTGCTGAATTACCTTACTCTTTATAAGTTAAAAAAAAAAGAACAATATGCGGTAGTAGAAGTAGGAGAATGTTAGAACTTGAGTGCAATGACAAGTGCAAGTTAACTAAATTATGAGCAAGAACACCAGAGAGTAGGACAATGATAAAGTGTGATTATTAAGAGAAAACAGATGATCACATGACTGGCCTGTACTTTGTATCATCATGCTATCGAAAAAAAAATGAAGAAGAAAACATGGCACAAATTACAGCTTTGTCAATTAAAAAGGTTCAACAGTACGAGGATCCACCTGGACCTGTTAAAGCCGCTGCAACTTTGCATTACACATTAAATTAGTCAACTTATACTGGACACTTCCAAATACCATATTTCATTAAACACATATTGTTATTGACCTTTATCTTACTAATGCATTTACTTGTATTATTAAAAGAGCAGTTCAGTATGTTCCACCAATACTTTCGACAGTTCAGTTAGTAAACCTCCATTGCTTACGTCAGGGATGAAGTCTAGGGTGATATTTGATGTCAAGCGATGTCGAGCGTTAACTATACTGTAAACTGAAATACTCACTGCATTAACAGGGCTCGTATATTTGACATCAAATTATAGAGAAATTAAGAGTTTTCACAATTTGGAGCCGTTTGATATGGACATGTGTGACAAAGCATAGGATTGTATGTATAAATACCAACACAAAAGATTTGGGTGCTGCTATAACCAATGACTTGCGAGTCTTAATCAACATTTGTTCTATTAAGAATGCAAAACGCTCAGATAAACAATGTTTTGCAAAGTACCTAACCCAAGACAAAAATGGGTGATCATTGTTGTCCTAAAACATTCATCTGTTGGATTTCCCTATTCAACTTCTATTTTCTCTTTCAATTAACCTGTTATTCAGTGCAATGGAAAAACAGTTTTATTTTCATCAAATCAAAACAAATCTATAAATGAATTATATACAATGAGACCACTAGTTACAGCCCCTAGTATAGCCAAATGTTCTTTATCTTTGCTGCCAGAACGTAACTCCTGTTCCTCTTAAGTAAAGTGTAACTGCTTCAAACGGGAATGAAACACCTCAACAAGCTGCTTTCTATGTATCTAAGCTCTGTGACTAGTGTTTGGGGTCAAACTCAATAACAACATAAAACAAATGGGATTAGGTCATTATATATATATATATATTTCAAGGATAGAACTTTACAAAATAACAAAATCCACAATCAATAATTTTGCGAGTGATAATGGTTCAATTTGTTTTCTTATTAATTTGCAAATAAACAACAAAAACCTACAAGTAGTACACAATTAACCAGTGCTTATGAGCCACCTTCAAGTATATAAAAACCGTAAGGTTTTTACAATTTCTTTGCCTTTCAATGATTTCTCAGCGTGCAGTCTGTGACTTCCCTGCATCTGGTGAGTGCCATCCAACTACAACTGGAAATGAAAAAAGGAAAATGTAGGTTTATTTTAAAAAAAAAACATGACCTTGGTGACCCACAGTATCATCACAGCATCTCATAATGTCACATTACGTTAACTAGCAACGTAATGTAACGTGATATAACCATAGCTGTATGAAGTGAGTTGCTGTAGTGAGTCTCTCGCTTAAATAACAGAACATGTCAGTTTTTAGTTAAACCGGCATAAGTTATAGCAAACATAAATTCACTCACCTTGAACTCTTAAAACAAGTTGGGATGTCTTTCAAGTGTTTGACGAGTTTGGAAGTGTTTCCGGTTTATGGGGGTTAATAATAATTACCCCACAATCATCTGCCTTGAATCTAAAGTATTTCCAAATGCGACTCATCGATGCGATTTATCAATAAGACAAGGTGTCTTGTTTTCCCTCGAAAAAGCCATTGTAATGAAGACAACAAAAGTGCACATGTATATACCTGCCCTGTCAGTTCCAAGAACTTGCCTATTCAGAACATTAAGGGCCACTAATTTCAACTTTCAAATGTTAAAGTCTGCCTCTCCTAGATGCAGTAAATCCATAATCATGATGAGGTTTTGACGTCATTACTTTATTAAGTTCTCCCCTGTCTTGAATCTCGGCGAACGAGAGGTAACGAGAGTGAAGCCCATTATGACGTAATAAGTGTCTTCAATCCTCCTCCTGCCAGCTGTAATCATGCTACGTTCTCACAACACGTCACTTTGAGATGTAGACTTAGCCGATGACACTGCGTGACAAACATCAATGTTTGACCAATCGCAGCAGAGTGGGTGTGGTTATGGTAAACAAGATTTTATCTCCAGAAAAGCAAAGCTCTTTCAGAGGGCGGGGCTTAAGCACGTTTTCTAAAGTCAACAATGTATTTAAAAGAAAGTTTTGTACAAACAGACACATACTGATGAGTACAGTAGATATATATATACTTTATTAGATAGATAGACTTTATTAATTAAAAGTCTATCTATCTATTGTACTACTAAGGTACCAAAACAAGCTGGCATTTTTTGTGCGTTGGTACAAAACAGGTACTGCAGTATGGGTTCTTGTGACCTATTATTATTTGTTGAAGCGGCACACACATCACTGACGAATGTGGATGTTGAATCAACACAATTTTACAGAAAATAACTTACCCTAGAGTTGCTTGCTATGCTCTTATTTTGAAAAATATTTGTGAGGCAGTGAGTGAGGAGTATGTTTTATATGAACTACCATTCAAAAATATAATTAGGAATGCTAAAAGATATTGTGCAATTCAAAGACAAAAATTGTTGTGTATTTTTATTCAATAAAAACAATTGCTGTTAATCTCTTCAAAGACAAATGTGAGGCGATGGAGGTGAGTGGTAAGTAGATGGTTGTTATGGCTTTATTTTAATCAGGTGTCATTGTGAGCAAATCTATTTTTCTAGTTAGACTCGATTTGTAAAAACCAATACAAATATATTGATTAATAACTTGAAAAAAAAGAATAATTAATGTCTATCTTTTCTGCTAAATAAACATGGAATATTATTTTTGTGTTATGATCTGGTTTGTTCTTCTTTAATAAAAGTCTGAAATCTAAATAAAGAAAAAGGACATAACTTTGGCATGTTCCCATTAACTTCTTTCTTATAATATAATACTGCAAAAAAAAGAACAAAAATCTGTCGGATTAAAAATGTTGCCTCTAGACAAGTCATGTCCAAATTTGGCCCAGGGGGGCCAATTACAGCCTAAGATAATGCTTCATTTGACCAGGACCTCGGTTGTGAAACATGGCTTAGAAGCACAATCAAAGAAAGAATTTAAAGTATACACCATTTTCTATAGGTTTGCATTCAATTCCCACTAAAAAGCCATGTCTAAATTAAACAGAGTAACATGTTTAGCTGTTAGCTAGTGAAAAATCCTGCAATTTTATACCATGTTAAATAACCTTCACAAAACATCAAGATAACCAGCATAAGTCTAGATTCCACACACGCATTGGTAAGTCTGATGGTTAAACAAGGCCCTGGTTTAGATTTTAAAGATGCTTCATTCAAAAACACAACACCAGGTAAAAATGATTTAGGAACACCATCCTTTCTAAAATTGTTTAAAATGCACGAAGAACTGGAGGGTTTACGAACTCGGATTAAAATTTCCCAATAATCTATTTTCAACGATGAAGACTGTATGGAGTGAAATACACTATCAAGCTGAACATTTAGCCAAATATAAGACTTTCTAATGACAGATGTTAATCTGGATTTCATGAGCCAAATCTTTCAGGAAAAACGTTCATACATTACAACCAATTACTTTATATTTATTATTGTAACATTGCAACTTCAACATAGGTTTCTATTTGAGCATTAGTTTCCTGATGTCATGACCACCACTAAGTAAGTAATACATCACAAAGCGCTTGTCCACAATCCAATACCTACAAATTTAAAAAAAAATGTGCAGCATGATCTAAGGTTGATTCCAGAAACCCAGGGATATAAACCGATTGTCTGGGTAATAATAATCTAAGGTGAGTCATATTTGAAGCCTTAAACAAAGATGTATATCACAAGCATGTTCTTTCCACAGAGGTGTTCAGTCATGGCTCAGCCAGGAGGCCCAAAAGGTACATTCATCCCCCAGCAGCTGAGTGTTCTCCTCCGTGTACTCCGGGCAGGGAAGGGGCTGTGGCTGCTGCGGTAGGTACAGCTAGCGTTAGCAGCCCTAGCAGATGAACTGCTGCGGAGCTACAGAGGACAGACCGGGGGGGGGGGGGGGGGTGGCTCGCTGCCATCGATGCACAGAAGTCAAACTGGGGAAAATGACCAGCTCTGGCTATATTGAAACATCTTGTATCTGCTGCCTCCAGACCCCTCTGTTCCTCAACCCTCCTCCCGTCAGTGTCGTGCGTTAACTTGAGTCAGGTCGCAGCAGCAGCGGATCCTGAAACTTGCCTGGATACACGCACACGTTCACGCACGGCATCAGATTCTGGACCAGTACTCTTGCATTTAAAACCTCGCAATAAGATGAACGACCAGACTATGGTCCTCACACATTCACACCTGAGAAGCTCAGAGGTATATATATATATATATATATATATATATATATATATATAGTTGGTCCTGAAGAAGAAATGATTCATATATTTAAAAAAAAGGGGTGGAAGTCCAGCATCATCCCCGCCTTGGATACACCATCGATCACAAGAACCGGTTCCATCTTTAAATGTGATTCATTTTTTAAAACAAGGATCTTCATCCAATATAGCGGCAAAAAAAGAATTAGCATCGCGAGGCCGGTGACAGGGGCGAAAACTGACAGCACGATGTGACATGTTACCCCGAAAAAAAAGCCACGGATTTATTGACACTCCCGACGAAACAATTGTTGGGGAGCAAAAATGAATCCATTGGAAGAATAATCGAACGAGACCAAGAACGATCGGCTATTTTTTCTTACCTCAGGCGGTATGAAGAACCGAGTTCCGCGTAGCAGCCATGTTCAGAACCCCTCTCTCCCTCCGTCCACGCGAACAGAGCCCCCTCCCCCGGGTCACTGGTCCCTCTTCCACAGCAGGAATCCAAAATTAAAACACCCGTTGGAGGCGGTTTACCGTTAGAATCCCGGTAAGGCGACTACACTCCCGGTCGGAAGGCGTTTATTCGTCGGTGCTCCGTCGGAGTGGGATCGGCGGGGACCGATCATCTAGCCGTGCCTTCGGGGAGGTGGGCAGCCTGCTGCCTGAACCATGGTACCCGAGACTCCCCCCTTTTTTTCGCTACTTCAACTAAACGACTGCCACGATAACAAGAATCATAAAAAACAAAAGTCACCTTAACTTAAAGCTCCTTTAGTTTTCCCCCCCATTAATTGAAATTTAAGCTTGCGCTAGCCGGTTAGCATTCGGCTAACATGCATTAGATGTTCAATAAAACAATGGAATCTGGGGGAAAAGACAGTCTAAAGACAGCGGTTCTCTTCTAAGAACTAACTGGGATACGCCGGATTAAACCAGCAGAAGCACCGACTAGCTGGTGGTAGTTTAGCAGAAGCAGGGCTACAGCTAGTTCGTCAGTGGCCCCTCCGTGATGGTAATATCGGTCAGAGTAGAGGGGCTGCATAGAGGGCGCACTCCCGACGACTGGCGAGCACGGCCCGGCGCGTTCCTGACATTCCCCACAAAATGGCTGCCAAAACAAATTTAGCGCGGATAGTTACGGGGAAAAAAACTTCAGTTTCTGCAGATTTCGCCGATAAACGAAAAACATTCCAACTTTATATTAAAGACTTCTTAAGTTGACATGTGAAGAGCTGAGGGTTATTCTTAACCGCAGCCGAGTAAACTAAACGTTTGACCAAAGGCGACCGATTTAGAGCATCTAATTTTTATGATTTAATGACAAAAATCATCTATACTGTATAGTTATTTGGGTTTGTCCAAATAAGCATTACATTTCAAAGACAAGTCTTTTGCAAGTCAATCCCAGTGAGAAACTTTTCTCAGCATAAACATTTCATGTTTCCCCCTTTTTGTTGTTAAAAAGTCTGTAAAATAAACCAAGTCAGAGATCAAAACATTTAATAAAACAAAGTCACCAGTCATATGAATCAAAATATCGAAGGTTCTAATATCTTGATGCTAGAAGGTTGATCCCCGGGTATTTTGGTGTATACGGTCAAAGATGCAGCTCCAAAACATATTTACAAAAAGGTGCCCGAACCTTTACACAGTCAAAAAAGGGGCAAAGCAATGTCTGATTATTTGACAATAACCAAATGCGATACTCCATCTTGGACATGGACAGTTTTCAGTGTGAATATGAACAGAAAGAAATGACTTAATAAAAAGTTAATCATAGAAAAAAGGTAAATGTTCTTCCGACTGGCTCCAAAACTATTTCTTCTGCTTTTGTGGAGGTCTGAGGAAAAAAAGGAAAAGCGTGTTAAAAATTAAGCATATTGTAACAAGCAAACAGATTAACAATATATTAGTTAAGAGCAGAAATGCAAAATAAAAAAAAATCTTTTAGCGGAAAGGACAAACACATTTTACACTTTTTCTCTGGGCTCAATAAAGAAAATCAACTAGTGTTTTAACCAACCATAAAACAAAAAAAACTATTAACTGCACTGGAAACTGCATAGAGTTTCTAAATAAGTTAGGTTAGAAAAATATCCTATTTTCCCCTGCATAACAACTAAGTTTTCACTTATTCCTGTTCTATGCTGTGGTGTGATTGGGAGGTGTGGGGGTGTCAAAAGGTTGATCAGGAGGGTTGGCATGAAGCTGGACTCACTGCTACTCCCATGATGCAACACTCAAGACTCAGGGACTCATTCATTCCTCGTGCTATTAGATTGTATAATTCTGAGTTTGGGGGCAGGAGTGGAGCGAAAGGATGATTCTCATGTTTATCTTTGTATCCTTTGTTATTTTTCTTTTATCTATGTTCTTTATCTTTATGCTTAGATCGTGTAATCTTGCATTTTCTTTTTATAGAAACTTTGTTCTTGTGCGATCTATCGTCTGTGTTGCTGTGTGCCGACTGGAAAAACAATTTCCCGAAGGAGACCTCCAGTGGGATCAATAAAGTTTTATCTATATCTATTAATGCTTATAAACCGGCAACACTTCTAAGCAAACCAACCACCTTTGCCACCTCTATATCCAAGACGTGGCACGTTATCTCAAAATTTCCCTAGTCAGTCAAAGTATGCATATGTATTTTTACATACACAAGCCCTTCAAAATGTGGTTATGTTCAAGTGGAAACTAATTTTTTGGGGATATGCAATTTAAAAAATGGAAATGCAAGTTTTATGATCGTAATAAATAAAAGCATTAGACATACCTGTATATGCCAACTACGACAGCATGGTCCCTCTCATAGGGCTCAAGTGTCAGCTGCTCCTGGGGCTTCATGTTCTCAGAACTCATCTTCTTCACTTCGGCAGCGAACACTGCCTCTGGAGCAGCTGTCGAGTCAATACAGTTTGCCTGTAGTCAGAAGAAAAAAGGTTCATTAGTCAATTAACTTCAGGGGAAATGTTTTTGTATTCAAAGCTAGCAGATGCTAAATAATTCACCACATCTTAACTTAATTAGTTTATTTTTTCCAGCCAAGTTGTGTGAGCATGTAACACATAAGGACCACATTTTTTATGTCTTCTAACCTTAATGGAAATGACGAAGTGTCCACCATTTTTCAAAAAGTTATGCGCATTCAAGGCAACGATCCTGGTCTGGTCAGGCTGAGCAACATCTGCAAAGATCACATCCACCATTCCTGCAGAAAAGAAAGGGGTCGTCAAATCCCATGCTTCAGGATCAGCAGCACAAAAGTTTGCCTAAAGTCTACAGGTTTATACTTTTAGTATTTACAAATCGTAAAAAAAATAAAAAGTTTGTTTAAGAGGGAGGTCATACAGTCAATATAATGAAAAATGTACACTATCATTAACTCGTCCACAATGGATTATTTATAAAGAAAACTATCAAATAAAATCTCCAATTCATTTCACCTATATGAATATATACGTGACTAGGCAAAAATGCGACAACGTACCAACCAACATTCTGTATTTGTGTGGGTGGCGCGCATCTTCAATGATGGGTATGATGTTCGTGCGCTTCTTGGCCACATTCAGGAGATCGCGACCCGATCTGTGAGAAAACTCTACAGCGTAGACCAATCCTTCCTAGAAAACAGAAAAGCTTAGTTTAGTGGCAGCAAGAGTACAACACAAATTATATAGCTGCAACGTTTAGTGCCAATTTTCTGGGCAGAAATGTATCATTTAATGATTCATTGTGACTTGATCGATCTTAAAGTAAATTGTGAGGCAAGTTGTAGTCTTTAACTCTCCATTGGTGATATGCAAAAACTAGTGGTCATATGCTCAGTAGTCTTCAAACACTTTGCTGGGGATCGTACCTTTCTTCAAAGCATTTGATAACAGAAGATACATTTAATTTCTGTTGTAACCATTACAACTGTCTGGATGTGGTTTTAGTTCTAAAAAGACAGACCTTTTTCCAAACTCATATTACATGTCAAAGGGCCAGTCGGTCCAGTTCACTAAAACTTTTTTAGTAAACTAGAGTAAAACACAAACTCTATATAGGACCAACCTTGTTTGCACTTCTCTTGCTGATTAAGGAAAATGTTGACTTATTTTTATGCACTTATCGTCAGTTTTCTGCAGGACATGCCTCTCCAGTTTTGTCGTTTTTTTAATCTGTAAGCCAGCCCGTGAAAATATTGCAGAAATTAAACCAGACCGCAGTGCAAAAGCGTTGGGGAACACTGTTGTATCAGACTATGGGTGATGTTTTGAGGTTTTAAGTTAATTTATCGCCATGGTTTCTGAATGTCCTTTTCCAAATGCTAGTAGAGTGAAGACATCTGTGTCCATGCATGCAGTTTTTTTTTTAAAGGAGAGTGGTGAAGACATGACAAAACCTGCTTCATGTACACACAAAACCATCAACTGCAACAAACGTATCCTTGAAAACTGCAATTATACCATTGATTATGTTTGAAATAAAATTAAAAGACTCACAGGCCCAACAATATCAGACACATGGGAGACTGTGGTCCCGGAGGCTGCACCAAGATACATGACTTTTGCCCCTGGTTTGATGTGAATCTGGTCCACTCCACCCAGAATAGCTGCTGCCAACTTGGACCGGAACGGATTCCAAGCCCTGTACTCAATTTTCGTTTCACCTTCCTGCAACAAGATAACGTTTTAGAACACTATGACAACAACTTACACAACAGCATTGGCAAATTTCAGAGACATTGATCTGAATTCACAAACCTCAACACTGATCCTCTTCTCTCCATACACAGACTCTCCCACAACCATGTTCCTCGTCACCAGTGCATCCTCTCTACCTCTGGAGATGAACACGCCTGAGCAGGAAGATAAATTCAATGATGGTCAGTAAAAATATTTTCACTTCATTTTACAAGTCACTTTATTGCCACCAAGACGTCATACATCAACACTATGGGTCTTTTGTGTAACCCAACGCATGCATGAAGTAAAATATTATGAAATATTCACCTTCATGTCTGTGTGGCTCAACCAGGACTTTTTTCCCTGCACCAAAACCTCCCCTGCCACCTCGACCTGCACCCCTTCCTCTTGGCGCTCCTCTGCCACCTCCACGTCCTCGAAATCCACCACCTTCGGGTGACCGGAATCCTCCTGAAATAAAGTTGTTACAATGAGTCAGTAAAGGAAATTTCAAGTCAAAATCATTACGAAGAAAACATGCAAAGACAAAAGTTTTGTACCACATAAAATACTTCCAAAATGTTACATTCTTACCTCTTCCTCTGAATCCACCGCCTCCTCGATCACCAAATCCTCCTCGACTACCTCCACGGTCTCCTCCCCGACCACCGAATCCTCCCCGGCCACGGTCTCCTCCACGACCACCGAATCCTCCACCACCACGGGGACTGAACCCTGGCAACAGAGAAAGAAACTCAAAACATTTGGAAGACAAAGTTGCTACTGAAAGTACTTTTGTTTGTTCACTCATTGAAGCTGAATGTTCTTTAAAGTAGTATTTTTTTACTTTGCTCATATTAGTTTAACCGTGATCAAGTATTCTAATGAAATATCTGAAAAAAGTATATACAGACCTAATGTTAATGAAGCAAGTGGACTTAAGGTTTTCATCGGTTACCAAACTTTTACTTCCGTTGTTGTCCACATGTCTGCTATGACACGTGGAAATCAGTAAAATATAGTTACTACCTCGAAGTATTGATTTGATGTTCACCTCTTGTAAATACTCCATACATTCAGTATTAATCAGGAAAACTATTAAAAACATCTCAAAACTTTAATGTAAACTTTGTGTTTTCTCTCCAGCTGCTCAACACGTGGTCACAGCAAAATGAACAGACATCTCCGCGTTATTAAGATTTCACCAAACAATTACCCTTTTAATTAAAACGGAACAATAACGAAGGATTTTGCGACGTTTAAAGCGTCGACAAGTGTTAAAGCGTTTTTTGACTCAGGCCACATGTGTACGAGCAGGCCAGAGAATCAAGAAAACTGGAATAACTTCGAAAATATCAGTTACAGACATGAAAAAGGCAACACATATTTTAAAACATATGAATATATATATCTACCTGGTCTCATCGTCTCAGAATTTGACGGGTTTTTTGGAGAATGTCTGCTGATGTGTGTTCGCTGCTGCGTTCTTACTGCTCTCGACGAGACTGGAGCACGCGTGGGACAGTTCGCTCTTCTTCTTTAGGATGGAGCGCAACTTCTACCAGACCGCGCTCTATCGCCACCTAACGACGCGGAATGGAATGATTTCATAAACGGTAGCAATAACTCTTCACAATTCGTGAAGAGTAAGTAAGTTCGTTTTATTTCTACAGCGCATTTCACAGACCAGGGTCACAAGGCGCGTAAACAACATTTTATTTATTTATCAATAAAGTTCTACCTAACCTAAAAATAAAAAATCCCGAAGGAGACCTCCTGAAGAATCAATAAAGTTATACCTAACCTAACCTTACCTAATAAAATAATACATGGTTAAAATAAATTGATTTATTTGTGCACGCTTATTTTCTTAATTTTCTTAGCGGCTGCTGTATTTGTCACTTAGTTTGTCTTTGTGCTTTTAAAGCATGCGTTTTAACTTCGTATTGTTTTTTTTTTATTGTTTGTGCCTAACCTTGAATAGCCCTGGAAGTTAAAATCAGAATTTTAAAATTGATCCTGATTTTTCTGACTTTACAGATTTTCCTCAGTCGAAGTTTCAGTTTTGTCCACATTTAGCGTTTTCACTGACATTTGTATAATAGTCGAAATATACATTACTTCTCGATTCATCAATTATCAATTATAATTTAAATATTTAATGGGCAATATCAAATATTACTTTCTTTTAAATAAACGTCGGATCAAGCTTTAGCATTTTCAAATGGTTTAATGTTTTTTCGAAATATTGCACGAAAACAGTTAAACTGTCCACCAGAGGGCGCTGCTCCAACTCACAATGAAACATGTTTGACACAAAGTCTGCTTCCATACACTTCATATGACGCAACAGAGGTGGAAAGAAAAAGCTTCTCATTTGGACAAGAGAGGAAACACAAGAAAAGCTTATGTGGAGGTGTTTAGAGACCGTTTTAGTCAGAGGTCAGAGGTCAGGACCCGTAGAGAAAGTAGACAAGGAACTTGTTAAACAAAAGTATTTTAGAAACTGTGATACGAGTTTGAAGCAGAGATATTTGTATTAGTGTTATTATGAAAACCTTCCCTTCTTTTACTTGATATGTAATTTTATTTTAAAGTCTACATTTGTATTCTTTAAAACACATGTTTAGAATGAATACATCATAATATGAAACTTTTGTAAACACATCCTATGTTGTGTAAACACAACATTTATTTTGTTTGTGGTGGCAGTTAAGAATATAATAGTTGAATTCATAAGTTACATGTTGTTTATTAAAAACCAAGTTGTTGTTTTAAATAATTATACCACTTGTGTATCATTCTTAAAACAGTCATACTCAGGCCATTAATATTTCACTGTATGACGTAGTGTTGCTTTCAACACTTTCATGTAAAAAGTGACAAAGAAGATATTTAGATTTTGTTTGTATTTTTAATGAGAACACAACATTAGCAGTAGAAGATTGGAATATATGAACATTAGCATAACATACAGGCCTAATGGTGGTTTTCATTTTTATTTAATTCAAATTTATCAACTGCTTTACATCGGTTTGCTGTATAAGTATGAGTTTTATACAAATGCAGGCGCACCTTTCAAACAGAATCTTTGTTTTGTATAGGTCCTAAACTCAAAAAATGAACAAAAAGAAACAGACAAAGTTATTTAAATTGAGTCACTTAACCAGCAGATGTCCTCTGTAAACAAAAATAAATACAGTAGGGTTTCATACTACAGTGGACCGTTAAACATAAGTGTGTAACTTAAAAAGAAAATTCTATATTATTACACAAAGACACACAGTTGTGCATAAGTAAGTAAGTAAGTAAATAATTTATATTTATATAGCGCTTTTCTAGACCAGGGTCACAAAGCGCTTAAACAATAAAAAAAAATACTCAAAAAAATATCTACTAAAAAATCAAAATATCTATCTATTACACTGAGAACACAACAGGAGTTCCAGAAAATCAAGGAAAAGCCTGAACAAATAAAAACGTCTTAAGATGTAAGTTCTTCTACTTGAGCAGGTCAGAATTCTGGCTGCAGAGTTCTGAATCAACTGCAGGCGAGACACATCCTTCTTGTTAAGACATGAAAACAAACTGTTACAATAGTCCAGACGAGAAGAAACAAACACATGGATTACAAGCTCCAGATCATGTTGTGACAACATTTTCCTAAAATATGAACATAATATAATATATAAGCATATGAACGACAAAATATAATTGTATCCACATTATTGAATAATCTGTTTATACAATCTGTAATTTATTTATTGTCATTATCTCATGTGCCTGCTTGCAGTCAGTGATGGTTGTTGGAGACAATAAAACCTAACATTGTATAATATGTGAGGTCAAAATGACCCAAGAGTCGTAGATAATAACACAACAACTGAAAGAAACTTATTTTAATGTTCAATGAAAACCAATAGTGTAGTACGAAAACTGTCAATCAGATGTCCAGAAATAAAAAATCCACACAAGGAAAGTATTCAGAGAAAGCAACAGGAAGTGAGGTAAATGCGAGCCAGAAAAACCACTGAACTGTGACAGGAAAATAGAAAACTCAGGAGCAAAAATAAACTGACTCTGCGTGAGACACACTCAACAGGTCACCAGCCTTTAAAGACACACAGAAACATAAAACTATTATCACACACACTCCCACCAACAGACAGTTTAGGGTATTTGTCAATCGCTGTATGTTTTTTTGGGAGGAAACTGGAGTAAATTTGGGAAGAACATACAAATGTGGTTAATGTCAGGTCACATTAACCACTAAATCATTGTTTGCCCAAAAAACGAGTACAGAGCAAAATAATATAACAAAATCAGAGGCAGAATTATCCAAATTCACCTTCTTAATAGATTACATCATTATTTCTATGTGATGAATGTTTAGGATATATATATATATATATATATATATATATATATATATATATATATATATATATATATATATATACAGTTGAAACCACAAGTTAAAATACACTGTATAAAAAGACACATCCACTTTTTTAGTAAAGGTAATTTTTTAGACAATTTTGTATTATTTTCTTGAAAGTCATAAGTTTACATCGAGCTCATTAGTATTTGGTACCATGGCGCTTTAAACTGTATGACTTGGGTCAAAGGTTATGGATATCCTTCCACAGGCTTTTTACAGTAGTTAGTAATGTTGGCTCATTCCTCCTGAGAGAACTGGTATGACTGAGCCAAGTTTGTAGGCCGTCTCGCTCGCACATGGCTTTTCAACCATACATACATTTTCAATAGGGTTCTAAAATAAAAATATTCTTTTCATGGAAAAATCAAATAAACAACTTTTTCAACTTTCTTATTCACAAACCTCTAAAAGATTTGCTCTCACTCAGGGTATAAACTAAACCTAACAAAAACACAAATGTTGGCATCTAACTATAGACCCTCTACAAATATTAGACAAACATTTAAGTTCAACTGGAAAAAAAAAATACCTTGGTGTCAATCTAACTAAAGGTCTGCACAAATGATATGATGCCAATTATATACACACAGACCAAGAGCTAAGGAGAGAAATGCAAGGACTTACCCCCCTTGTTTGTACCCTGAGTGAGAACCACGTCATTAAGAGGTGTGTGAATAAAGATGTTGGAAATAGTTGTCACAATATTTAAAGAAGGTGACAAAATTTTTAAAACATTGGAAAGTTCTATTTCCAGAAGTCCACAACTTCTATTTGGTTGTTCAGCCATTAAAAAGAAACACACAAAGTTTTACTCTATAAGTACAGATCCCTTTGGTAAAAACATTATCTAACTCAAAGTCAATTTTAAAGGATGATCTAAACACAAACTGGCTTTGATGTACAAGGTATATTATCTTGTGATATCTATTTATTTTCAAAGTAAAACACTTTTGTGATTAATGAAATGAATACTCTCTTGAGGTTGCGCTGGAAGACGGATGTTCCCGAGAGCCATTCTTTTAGAGCTACCTGAATAGCTGCTTTGGAGAGGCGCACAGCGAGGAGCCATTCATTGCAGTTTCCAGTTCAAGTACTGACCCCACTTGGTTTCCTGGTAACCAGGGCGTTGCAGAGGGAGCTGGCTGACCGATAGAGAATAAAAGTATTCAGTAGTTTTTATTTAATTTTCTGATTTTATTTGACGACAGGCGACTGCGGATACCAACTTACCAGCTGGCTGAAGCCGCTTAGAAACCCTCAGACTGACCAAGAGCGGAGATATGTTGACTTCTCTCTCGGACTCTGTCAGTCATGAAAAGGATCGTCAGTCAGCTCAAGGGACCGTGGCGCTGCTTGGACAGGTTCCATTGGGTTCTCCAATGCCATTCATTATTTCCAGTTGGGCTTCCAGCAATGAGGACAGTCTGAGGGACTTCTTCACAAGTGGCAACTGGAGGAGCGGCGACCGCCGCCTGTTGACTGGTCGCATTCGAGACGTCGGGGATGTCCTCTGTGTTTTAAAAAAAATAAAGTTAGTAATCAAGAATAATTCACTGCCAACAGTTCCTTGTTGCCAACATCATAATTTCGCTTAGCAGGAAATTTTTGTCTAAGTGACAAATATGTAGGCATTTACCTCGGCAGTAGTTGGTGTCACCCTTGTTGCGTCTCCCCATTTTTGTTCTGGATCTCACAGGAAGGATCGAAAGGTGCAGCCGTCATTCATATATGATTTGCATATATAAAAGAGGGCGTGGAAAGGGACAAACAAGTCCGCGATTAATTCTACGTTGATTGGGATGTATGAAGGAAAAGTGCCTAAATTCATGTGGCGCACAGATTCATACATCCGAATATTTTTGTGCTGCGCCAACTTCTCGATTTCAGTTTCCGGAAATATTTAGTACTTACTTAGTACATGAGGCCCAAGGAGAAGTGTGGCGATCTGATCCGTTTTGGAGATAAGATTGTGGATGTTTTTATTGTCCTCTGAGTATTCCTTTGGGTTTGCTCGCCGCTTCCCAAAGCCTGTGGGCATGATTGACAGTTTGAAAGACCAGATATTTATTCTGTTTTTGCACAGCGCGGCTTTCCCAAATAGGGTGACTCCTGTACTCGTCCTCGCTGTTGTCCCTGATGCATCCAACAATGGCAGTGTTGTCTGCATACTTCTGGACAAGACTCAGCTCGGAGTTGTAGCAGAAGTCTGAAGTATATATGGTGAAGAGGAGAGGGGCCAGTACTGTCCACTGCGGTGCTCCTGTACTGCACACCACAGTGACAGGCTTGATGTCCTTCGGCCTGAAATACTGTGGTCGATCAGTGAGATAGTACGAGATCCTGTAGACCAGACAAGGGTTCACATGCATCCGTGTCAGTTTGTCCTGGAGCAGAGTGGGCTGGAAGGTGTTAAAGGCACTAGAAAAGTCCAGGAACAGGATCCTCACTGAGCCACTTCCTTTATCCGAGTGGGAGTAGGTCCGATCCAGGAGGTGAAGGATGGCATCTTCTACAACAACCGCGGGCTGGTAGGCAAACTGCCCGGGGTCTTGCCTGTGCTGGACTTGTGTCCTAAGATGTTTGAGGACCAGCCGCTCCATTTTCTTCATCAGCTGTGTAGTCAGTGCCACTAGTCTGTAACCAGCTTGCTCACCAAGATCTTTTTCAGGACTGGAACGTTACAGGAAGTCTTCCACAGGGTTGGTACTTTCCCCAGTCGTAGACTTAGGTTGAAGACATGCTGGAGCGGCTAAGCCAGTTCAGCAGCACAGGTCTTCTTTGGACGAATCCTCCGAAATACATTGTGTACCTGGAGTGATGTGAAGCTGGTAAGTGGTTGTGTGGAGCTAAGGGGGGCACAGGAAGGTGGGGCAGGTTCTCAAGCTGGCAGCAGTGAGGGTGAGGTGACCTGCTCAACACTGTGGCGAAATTTGTTTAGACCATTTTCCACTGCAGTCAAAGAGGACTTGGTCTTGTGTCCAGTGATGGTATTAACACCATCCCAGACCTCTTATTTATTCCCCACTCAGCTTCTCCTCCAATCTCCTCCTGTAGGTGTTAAAAGAGTCAAACACCACGTCTGCGCACAGACACTGGTCACTTCCGTCCCGGGTCTTGTCCTTCGATTTGTGGAGAAAAATCCAGAGTATGTTCGGGTAATTTATTTACCACCTCCAAGCAAAAGAAAATACATGCTTCCTTCACAATTGACCGGGCACTCTCCTTCCTGTGACTCAACATATTGACAGTCCAAGACAGAATGGCCCGAGCTATAGAAGGCTTCCGCAAATTAACCTGATTCCCTGCCCAGAAGGTCGGATCTTCCGGCCTAATTGTCCTATCAAGTTTTCTGTTTCCCCGGTGCCCCGCTGAGAGAGTTTGTCTCCTTCTCCTGTTCTAATTATTCAAATGTTGGCGTTGTTTCCTGTTTTCTGCTTCCACCCTGGGGTGTCGCCAGCTTTGTCTGTTCCTGTTCCTTTGTCAGGTATGGTTGTATGCAGACATAAATGTTGATTGTACCGATGTTTTGATTCTAATCCTCTCACTCCTAATGCACCTGCTTCCTCGTCTGCTTCAGCTGTGCCATTGACAGCAGATCCTCTCTTGAGTAAACAAGATGATTCTCTCCATGTTCAAAAGTATCCATCGAAAAAATTATAATAACAATTATTAATAAAAACAGAAAGTTATTGATTGTTGCTGCAGAGCTATTGGAGAGGCTGCCGTCCTCGTTGGTGCCTTGTGACGTCTCACATTCCAGCCAATGCTTCCATTTCTGGATCGCTGCCACCACTGCCAACAGTTCCTTGTTGCCAACTTGTTGGCTAAGCTGTCCATAGTGTTTACTGTTGAGAATGCGTACCAAAGGAACCCTTTGGTACAATGTTAAGTTGTAGCACCACAATTTATACTTCCCGGGGAGCTGACTTTTGTTGATGTTTGCCAGGCCTTCGGAGAGTTGCTTCCGTGCTGCCCTGTCTGCGTGTCTGTCCGACAGATAATCGTTGTACTGCCTCCCTAGGCTTTGGATGTGCTGGTTGGCCAGAAGAGGGATTTGCTCACTCCTGCAACAAAGATGGTATAGTAATTTCTTGTGCCTTTGATGCTTTGTGATTTGGAGAGTTTTATCTTCATCCTTGCCCATTTCACTAGCTAATCCAGCCTTTACAGGCATGTTCTCATGCATGGGGCTGTTTGTAGAACCAGAGTGACGTTGTCCATGTCGCTTCTTTGGTAGAAGCTTCTGCCCGTCTGTAGCCTTACTCCTGCTACGGTCTGACGGGCTCCGTGGAGGGTGATCTCGAAAGCAGCGACAAACAGGACAGGGGAAATGGAGCAGCCCATAGCGATGCCCACCTCCAGACGCTGCCATCCTATTGTGAAGTCCTGAAGACAACAGTACATCTGGATGTAACTGAAGTCGCTCCTTAAATCCCTGCAAGGAGTTTAGTAGCTTGTTAGTAAGTTGGTAAGTCAGATTTGGGATGCATGCCAAATCAATCAGCTTACTTGCTTTGCGTTGTCATGTGGCAAGCATCTTGGGACTGTATGGCTTGGTTAAATTATCTTAATTACTTGGTTCTGGCGGACAGTTATGTTTATTTAGTGTAATGACTCTGGAGCGTGGAACCCCGAGCCACTTTTTGATCTAGGCTGTGACTCCTCTTTCCAGCTTCTTTACTGTTGAGATCAGGACCTCATAGATTTCAAGGGGCCACAGCACCTGGGGTAGAAGCTCCAGGTCTTTAACTTCCCTGGAAGATGTGTGTTGTCGATAGCCTGTTGGCTAGCATTGATGTCCTTGCGCAGTTGTTTCACCTGGTCTTTGTCTTTCAGGCTTGCTGGGTAAGCCAGATCCAGAAAGATCACCTGATGTTCATAGCGCCTTGGATCAGAGTGTGTTGTTCTGAAGTGCTCCTCCAGGTTGTTATTTTTTGTTTTCAGAACTCCACTTTTATCCTTGGTGAAGAGTCTTTAGGAACTTGGAGGGGTCTTTGTAGAACTGTATTCTTGTTTTTTCTTTCTTCATCTTCGTTTTCCGTAGATTCTCTTCTCTGCGGAGGGATGCCAGATGGATTTTAATATTGACTTGGAGAGTACTTATGCCCTCCTTTTCTGCCCCAGAGGCCTTCTTCCATAATTTCCCAAGTTGTCTCCTTTCTTGAACAAGGTGCTTGATCTCATGTTGCCTCCTGTAGACTTGAGGGTTTGGGGCCTGTTTGGCACTTTTTATCTCTTGTATACCAAAGCATTCTGCCCCGTAGTGATCGATAATGTCTCATTCTCTCCAATTTCTTCACCACTGTGCCACAAAGTTGTTCAAGGGTCAGGGCCAGGTCGGTATTCACTGTTCCAACAGCGTTTTTTCGCCACTTCACACGCATTGTGCTTTCTTTGCTCATAGTCGTTTCTGGTCCAGTAGTTACCATGTTATCAGCCGATCATTCTTCTTCTGCCCCCGCTCTTGCAGACTCTGGGGGTGTTTATTCTCGGCTTTTTTGTAACTATGGTAGGTGTCCCCAACATGCTGCAAAGCATGACGGACTACAGATTAAAAAAAAGACAAGACAAGAGTTTGACCCGACCTTCTACAAAGTGGACGATATTATTTGAACATGGTCTGCGATGTTGATTCTCACCGATGTCGTATGAAATTAGTCTAAAACATTCCCTTAATTTAAAGGATAGTTTAGACAGAATAGTTTTTATGAATTAATGAATATTGTTTACTTCGGGCATGTCAGTTTAAATCATCAACATCACACTTCATCATAGTTCACATATTAAATGCATGTCCCGAAAGGGAAAAGTTTGAGCTGATCTAGTCCCGCCACCATTACCCTCAAAATGAAATTATAGTCATAAGAATATCTTGCGCTTATTTCAATTTGGCGTAACAGATTTTTGTCACGTATGACACTTTGACATAACATGTTACAACAGTAGACGTCACAAAGTCACAATTGGTCCGATCAAGAGAGAGCTAAAGTCCAGTCCACTTTTTATATGTTGGATGGTGTGAGAGTCATTTTCCATTTATTCGTCTCTTTCTTCTGCAACTTTCTCAGTGCTGAACTTCGCCATATCCTCCCGAAGTTTTGGCTACGTCAGCTCGCATCCATGCCACATATTCGCAAATTGTAGAGATGTCAGTGCACATCCCAACCACAGCACTCCAAGACATTGCTTCGTCCGCCCTTGCGCCGGTTTGCTTGGCTGCGATCTTTATCGTTTTCAGATCCCAAATCCCAGGACGATCGTTCCGATTGACATGAATGAGAATATGTACATGTCCTCAACATCCTCCAAATCCAATGGAGCAAGGCACAAGACTCCCCTTTCCCAACCATCCAGGGTGTAGCCGGACATGAAGGTCCCGTCTGGGCATGTAGGTTCACCAGAACCCGCACGGCGTGTTGAAAACACTCTGTCAATGGCATTCAGTGACCAGCTTTGTAACTCCATCGTGAACCAGTAGATTGACCTTAGTGTGTGGATTTACAGGACTCTGTGACGGTCACTTCTAACACAGTAGTGTCACAGTCTAATAGAACCCAGTTTATCCCGACTTTCATGAAACACATTATGTAACATCCTGTTACGTACAAACAGTCTTGGGTTTCTCAGGCTCAACTCATTGTTTGTTCTTTTGTTATCCTCTTCTACAAAATGTCTGAATTGTTTCTTGTCTTGTGTAAAGTTTATCAGCCATCCAGTTCTGTACCGGTCAATGGTTGAACTTTTAAACTTTTTCTTGAAGACATTAAGTGTTGCAGAATGTTTGACATCCTTTTCTAGTACATCCCACTGTTTAACACCTGTGACTGATATGGAAAAGGATTTTTAAGTAGTCGGTATCCCCTTTTTTTCTGAAATTCATATTTCCTCTAAGATTCTGTTTATTTTCTTTGTCATGAAAGATCATTTGCACATTACAAGGGAGGCTTTTGTTTGCGGCCTTGTACATCATTAGTACAGTGCGATCATTTATCAAGTCATGTAGTTTAAGGATGTTGGATTTGATATATAACTGATTTATATGTGCCCTGTAGCTGGCGTAAGGTAAGATTCTCAAAGCTCTTCTTTGAAGTATTAGCAAAGAATGTATGGAACACTTGTATGTATTACCCCAGATCTCAGCGTAGTATTGGAGGTGTGGAGAGATTGGTGCGCAATACAAAATAAGTGCTTTTTGATTTACTATCTTCTGAGCCTTCCATAATATGGAGACGCTTCTGGCCAACTTACTTTTTAAATGTCTGATGTGTGGCTTCCAACTTAACATTTCATCAAAAATAATTCCCAGTACTCTATTCTCACTGACCCTTCCAATATTCACGCCATTTACTTGAATGTTGACACTTTTATTGCATCCTTTTTTCCCGTATAGCATGTATTTAGTTTTGCTAGATTTAGTGATAATTTATTTATAATGAACCATATGTGAAGTGTAGCCATTTCCTGATTGTTTCCACAAGTTGTTTCAAGGTACCCAGCACAGAGCATATTGGTATCATCTGCAAATAGTATTAATTGTAGAATATTTGAGACTTTAAATATATCATTAACGTATAGTATAAACAGTTTTGGCTCCAGAACCAAACCCTGTTGGACACTTCCCACCCACTATATAGCACTAAAATATCATGGTTAATGGTGACAAATGCTTTTTTAAATTCTATGAAAATTCCTGTTGAGTGCAGTTTTTGGTCAATGGCGTCGGTTATATTTTCCACAGATTCAGTTATAGCTCAGGCAGTCAAGTGATTTCTTCTGAATCCATACTGGCTGTCATATAGCAATTTGTGTTTGTTGATGAAATCATCTAGCCTATTGTTGAATAGCTTCTCTAGTATTTGTGACAGTTTTGATAGGCAGAATTCAGATTGGTCTGTAGTTGGTAAATTCATGTGTATCCCCATTCTTGTACAGTGATATAACTTTGGCCACTATCATTTTGGTGGTAAATGTCCCAGTTTGGAATGAGAGATTGAAAATGAAAGTTATTGAGATTGGCAGACATGTCCAATTATTTCATGTCCTGGAGATCAGCCATGGCGTAGTTGTATCCACAGAGGAACAAGGCACACTCCTGAAGTGCAGGAACATTTTCTGCTTTGACAACAGGACAGTTTTGTACCTTATCCATGTATGCTGCTGTGATCTTGGTTTCAATATCCTTTAAAAGAGATTTAGCTTTTGTGAACTCTCTTTCTGCCTTACTGGTGTATGTTACTAGGTAATACAGGCAGTTCCCTTCAAAAGCACTTTTATCCTCCACACAATGCTTGAATGCATTCAAAAAGATTATATTTCTGAATTGTCCCTCCTTAAGTAAGTGTTCAGGTTCCACAGGTATGGTCGATGCTTGCCTTACACCAGGAAGTCCAGTACTTTTCTTTGTCCTTTCAAAATAAGAGTCCATTCGATCTTGGTCTGAACAAGCTCTCAACACTGCTAGTTCAGCTCCTGAGGCCTCGATCTCTATTTTGATTTTCTCCATTTTTTTGTGGAGTGATTCCATTTCCATGGCATGTTTCCGGCTCTTTTGGGTTCAATTTTCATAATCAGTCATAATCAGAGTCATAATAGATGAGTTGCTTGATCAAGAATTGTGACGGCTTTCAATATAGGAATTTGTTCCAACATTTTTTCACACTATCTGTTGGTTTTATCTCTGAATCCCCCAAATTGTCAACATTTTCAACCATTTGGTCGGATACACATGTTCTTCATGTAACAACTCGAGAAATTTGTTATGAGCGTCCTTTGCATCATTAATCAACACCTGATACCTATTGACTTTTGTCTCAGAACTCTGTATTGTAGTCTTTAAGTTAGCAGCCTTATGTAGTTTACATTTTCTCAGTGTCTCTAAATCACTTATATTAGCAAGCAGTGCCTTTGCTGTAAGGTGTACAGTTCATTTTTTAACTCCATCAGCAGGCACATCCTCTATTGTTTTATCATGTGCAACTGCTTGACCCAACTCAACCTTTTGTTTGTTCATTTTAAAACACACAAAACAAAACAACAAAAACAAACAAACTATTCAATACATTCTTCCCAAAAAAGAATTAATAGTTCTTAGACTGTCTCGTTTCAATTGGCCAATTATAGTCTATGGCAGAGGTGTCAAGCTGGTCCAGAAAAGGTTCAGGGTGGTGCAGGTTTTTGTTCCAACCAGTCAAGCACATATAGTTGAACCAATCATGCGTCTGAAGACAGTCATCAATTAATTGTCAGTCAGGTGTTGCTTGTTTAAGCCGACACCTGATTGGTTAACTCATGTGTGCTTGACTGGTTGGAACAAAAACCTGCACCACCCTGATCCCTTTTTGGACCAGTTTGACACCCCTGGTCTATGGTGTCGATACCATTTACCTCGTTTTCTTTGTGGCTTGATTGAACAAAACTTTCTCAACACTCTCCAATGCGTTGTCCACGTAGGCCTACTTTGTCCGCTGCTAGGTCCGACTCCCAAAGTCCATCTGCTGCTCCCCATTGGCTGCGCCTGATGCGCCCGATGCGCCCGAGGTGCTCCAGCAGCCCTCCGCAGGCCAGCAGCCCAAATTCTCTCCCAGCTCTCCAATGCGTTGTCCATGTCCTTTGCCCACTGCTCCAGCCCCGACTCGCCACCCTTCCGCTGCTCTGGCCCCGATCTGACCTCCGCCTTCCGTCCACTGCTCCGTCAGCTGCGCCCAATGCCCCCTGTGGTTTGCCAGCTGACGTTGCGCCAACCCTGGTCACTCTGCTGCCCAGATCACCTGCTGCCGTCTTTCGCTGCCACCTGCTGCGATGTATTCGGATCCCTCGCGCTCCTTTAGCTTGAGCCGTGTAATTAGGACACCTTCTTGTGCATAACTCAAAGAAAAGTCTTCTCTACTTGTAATCGCGACACAACGTTGGCTTGTTATGCCCTTGCGGCCTTGGAGTGATTTTCTAGTTTGTCCATTCAGCTACCAAATAATGCATCTGTAGGTGTTATATTAAAATTATTATACACTATACGTATACGCCATACTTAAATTAATGCTAAAAGATAATCAAAATATAAAGTATAAATGACTCGCTTGATCTAAGAGCTTAAACGTTTGACTACACATTTACAATCAACATTTCACTCAGACTGACTCACTGGTTCGAGGCAAGCTTGGATCAGAATTAGAGATAAGACACCGGTTATTTAAAACATCTGTTTATCTGCAAATCACACCTTAAATCGTAGATCAAAGAACGAAGCAAGACACACCCGGGAAAGGGGGGCTAAAAGACGGAAACCCACACCCGAGGACATTTGAATGATTAGATTACAAGAAAACAAATTAGGATGTCTCTCAATGGGGGATCGGGACACAGGGACCATTTGACCGGAAAGAGACGACCTCCTGGTCCGGAAATGTTGCCTTAAATATAGCGATGTTTCTACATATCGGGACCTTTTCTCCCGGGACTATTGACCTGTACAGTCGCCGGGACAAAGTGCGTCCGGTCGATCATAAAGCTTGTATTTTGTTTGACTTGAAGCGGTGAATAAACGACCCGTGACACACTCTTGATTGTTCATCTTTCTCCACGAAGCGAAGTATAAGACCCGGGACGGACGTGACGTCGTGTTGGAGCGACGGAAGCGACTCCGTGTTTTGATTGTTTTATAGGCAAGGAATGTCTTTGGATATGCCAATCCATTTAATATCTTGTAACAAAAGGCATTCAGGACAGAACGAAAAACTGCTGACTTCCTATGCATCACATCTGCATGCAATTTAGTGGGCACCTTAAGTTTCCACTCACCGCACCACACAGCGCCACTCATGTGAACTAGAAAATGGCTCTTCTACACAGCATTGTCAAAGATGACAGTTTTATAATGCTATGAATCAATATTTATCCCAGAAGATCTCAAGATCCCACTCAAATCTTACTGTTTGTCATTTACTGCTAGTTGGCAAACCTGAAGAAGAAAGTCCAAGCAGAGGTAAAAAGTGTCTTCCTAGTTAAAGCCTAGCTCTGCCCCTCTTGCTGGACAGACGCTGAAAAAAAGAGATTATAGGGTGACCCATATTCCACACTGAGACCTCTCACACTTAAACAACAATGGAGGTAAATTAGGGTATTGTTTTTTTATATGTGACATGCATGACTGACCAAATGTCTATTTGAAAATGAACGTACATAACTCTCTTTATTTGTATTGTTAAAAAAGTTAATATAATATATTAATATAATATATTCTATTTTATATAGAATATTGTTATACCCTATGTAGGTAAGTAACGATCTCTATTTGTACAACGCATTTTACAAACCATGTTTTTTCTGCACATAAATAGGATTACTAATGGCATTACCGAACAAAATGTGTATTCATGTTAGTAAGTAAGAACACAGAAAAATCTCTAGTGTTTTTCAGTGTTAATAATTTTTTGTTAGTGTGTGATGATTTTGGTGGTTTTTTTTAACACTTGTAGTGATTAAAAAGCTCTGAGGGATGTGGATTAAGTGAGTTAATTGTATACACCTGTGACTGAGTTGAGTTGATCACAGTTCTTAAAGAAGGTAATAACTGAATATATATTCACGTCTACAGGATGGCAATTGATGTATGAAGTCATGGTGTGTAAAGTAACCAAATTGTCATTGAAACTGGTTGAGGCAGGCTATTAATAAAATTCACACGTGCTGGCAACGAGTGATAAAGTAATCCATTGGTAACTTATTTATCCAGCAAAATATCAAGTGCTAAGCTAAAATGTTTTTAAATGGGTTAAGGCAGGGGTGGGCAATTATATTTCTTCAAGGGCCACATTAAATTCTGTGAATGTCATTAGGGGCCGTCAAGCAAAAAGAAAGACGAGAAAATTCCTCAAAAAAGAACATTTGTCATTAGGGCCGTGACATTTATTAAGATAAATAAGCTGCACATTTATTCTTGTATGTATTTCAAAACATTTCTTCAACTAACAAAAAAAAGATATTGAGGGATTAATATACACCCAAAAAATTACACACAAAAAGGAGGGAATAAGTACATAAGTGTTATGTTAAAATGTAAATGTAATAAATACAAAATACACTTTTCAATGCATAAGAACCATTTATACATGATCATACTTTGACATTACGAGGGCCGCATAAATACAGTCAAAGGCCCGCATTAAAGGTCTGGGTTAAGGTGACTTGGGGTCGATTAACTTACTCTAAAGGTGAGTGTTTTATCAAAGGTAAAACTGTGCAACAACGTGGAGGAGGGCTGGTGTAGTTTTGTCTCTGTTTAATCAGGCCCGGACATCACTCACTTGGCTGTCGCTCAACACAAACACACAACTGAGTTACACATTATTATTCATGTTCACACTCACTAAAAATAAACAGTTTGAGTCAGGCATGGCAAGGCACATGTACCAGGTAGATGTGATGAGATTTAGGGCCCTCTATTGTTTAAGTACATAGTCTATTTAAAGATGTGGTGACTCTCAAATAAATCAGCTTCCCTAGTTCATAAGGTAAAGAATTGAGTCACGGCGGACATCTTGACAAATGCCCTGCTCCATTTTGGATGTTAAACATGTTTCACTTCACAAGAGACAAAGTTTGATTTGCTTGAGAACTGTTTGTCGCATCAATTTCCGACAGGGATCACGTCCATCCCAGTCTCAAAAATTAAAACCTGATGAAGTCTGTTTAACAGACACATTTCTCCACTTATTCCCAAAGGTGCAGTCTAAGGATGTGGCAATGTCGCTCAAGGTGAAGCACCAGAATATTAAGAAGTAGATCCAGTTACTGTCAGGGTTCACCTTTTTTGATTTCATTGCTCAAGGTGAGTGGCCATTTCAAAGTTGCCTTCACAGCAAATAAACACAAAGATTTATGTATTTACTATGGCTATTCCGGGTTTCAATTTGAGTATCAATTTTAGATCTGTTTTCATGGTTATCTTACAGTCAAATACAAGTTTGGGCTTCCTGATGCTACCGAACTTGATGCTTTTGATGAAACTAATATGTATGAACTCGATTGGAAATGACTTGGAAAGGCAAACAAAAAGAAAAATGACTGAATGTTCACATTGACTCACTCACTCACTCACTCACTCACTCACTCACTCACTCACTCACTCACTCACTCGCTCACTCACTCACTCACTCACTCACTCACTCACGGCTTGTTAATAACCCAACTTCTCTGGTGTACAGATCCAAGTGAGCAGTTGAAAACTTTACAGTACAAGGTGTTGATGTTATCTCTCTGTTTTCAGTCATGCGTGAGCTCGGAGGAACACTTCTAAGAGATGGTAGACGACCATACATCCTTGCTCTTGGTCGAAGCAGGAACAGGATCGACACTTTTCTACATTGTTCTTGACAAAAAGCCACTGACTCATCGGGTGTGTTTGATGAACTGTTTAAATCCCACTACGTGTTCAACGACGGGTAACTAGGTCAGCTGTTCACCTGTGTGCAAACAACAGTCTACAATATTGATGTAGCAACAAATGAGTCTCCCAGAGTTTTTGAGGTTCGTGTTAAAGTCTTCAACTGAAATGTGGAGATGAGAGTCAATATATTGTGCCATTATTTTCTTTGTAAATGTTTAACTTGTGCCTGATCTTATTGTGATAATTCCTGTGGTGCTGGAAAGTTTTTTTTAGTTTTTTTTTTAATAAAAAATGACATGTATGTATGTTTGAATGATGTTTTTACTTGATCACTGTTGCTGGACACACATTAAACTTATAATATTTCTATATATATTTCTGTAGCCAAGCAGGTGACTACATTTGGTGACTTGTATGTTAGGCTAGTAAACACAGAATGCACTTTTAATGTATAATAAAACAAAATGATGAATGTTAAACACTATAGAGAAAGGAAATAACATGATTTTAGGGTTAAAAAAATACACTTTAATACAATAACACTGCATGTTAAAATTAACACTCATAGTGAAAGGAAATAACACAATTTTAGGTTTAAAAATACACTTGAATGTGTCAAACAACACTATGTTAATTAACACTCACAGTGAAAGGAAATGACACAATTTTAGGGTAAAAAATGCACTTTAATGTGTCAAAAAATAACACTGTTTATGTTAAAGATTAACACTGAGTGAACGGGAATAACACAAGGATGTATATATTTTGAGTTAAAAGTGCACTTATGTGGTGTCATAAAACAACACCTAGGTTGTCAAATGTTAACACTATTAAAGTGTTAAAATCTTAAAACCTTTCAAAGTGTAATTTTAACTCAAATTCCATGATAACTATATAAACTCAGAACAAGTGTTAAAATGAACACTGGGAGTTGAATTAACAACCCAGATTTTGCTGTGTAAGTAATAGTTATTTGTAAAGGGCCTGTCTAGACCAGGGTCACGGAGCGCTTATGTAAAAGAAACAAGTCATTTACATTTTATTTCCTTACTAACTTTGGTATTTTTATATCTAGACACACAACGGCCAAGTATATATTTGCCCATTCTGCATATATAAAGGTGAAATCCATATGGCTGACAACTATATGCAGGGACATTCAGCACTGAGGCACAACGGTACAATATGTGTTTGTTGATTTGTCGTTTTCTTAATAGTATAATGTAAGTAAGTAATTTTTATTTATATAGCGTTTTTCCAGATCAGGGTCACAAAGCACTTAAACAATTAAAACAATATTCAATAAAGTATATACTTTAAAGATCAAGATAAAACTGATAACACAACAGGAGTTCCAGAAAATCAAGGAAAAGCCTGAACAAATAACACTTAAAATGGCTCCCTGTCCTCTGTCTTTCAGAGCGCACCATTATTAAACATGGCTTGGGATGTAGAAAACCATCACATTTCTATTGTTGCTACTGTCCAGACACCATTAATGTCGATTCAGGTGCTTCAAATGCTGTCAGTATCTTGCTCCCCCAGCTCAAAAACATGTTAAAGACATTCAAATTCCTAATTGCAGACAGTGGCTCCAAAATCAAGTGGCCCCCAAAAGAACCTGAGGCTGACCTTCAGCCCACCAGACCAAGAAGGTCAAATGGAGTTAAATGTCCACACTGTAAATTGAGCAAACAGAATTACAAACAAACATTTACAGCGTAAACATACTCTCGAATGTTATTTAGTTTGCAACGAAGGTATTGGTTGATGGAGTCTACTGACTCCTTTAAGAAACATCTTAAGACGTTTCTATTTAAGGTTAAACTTTATTTTACCTTACCTTAAAGTTTTCTACATCCCAAGCCATGTTTAACAATGGTGCGCTCTGAAAGACAGAGGACAGGGAGCCATTTTAAGTGTTATTTGTTCAGGCTTTTCCTTGATTTTCTGGAACTCCTGTTGTGTTCTCAGTTTTATCTTGACCTTTAAAGTATATACTTTATTGAATATTGTTTTGATTGTTTAAGCGCTTTGTGACCCTGGTCTGGAAAATCGCTATACAAATAAAAATGACTTACTTACTTACTAAATGACTTGTACTTACATACATTCACCACAAGATGGCGTTAATAACAACGTTGTTTAATCCGATTTATTCTGTGAAAATTATGTCAAACCTCGGACGAATGAAAGTTAATTTTAATATACCTTCGAAATTCGAACTTGTTCTCTCTACCTTCTTGTCTATAAGGGGTTGTGTTGTGGTCAGGAGGTGAGGGCGCTTTAAGAATCTGCACCAGGACCGGTCTGAAGCCCCCTGCAGGTCAGATTCCGAAGGACAGTAGGCGGCGCTCCACGGTGAGCTCCAGCCACAGGGGTTACTAGTGCCTCACACTCTCACGTGTCTCTCCTCGAGCGAGGTTCACTGTCAGGGTATAACGCCATGATCCGGACCGTGCTTTCCAGGAGCCTCTCCAGGAGCCTCTCCAGGCTCCACCTGCTGCCGACATGTCGCTTCTCTGCCGCCGCTGCTGTGCCAGCACCGAACACCCGACCCGAGGTCCGCTTCAACAAGGTAGGTTCAAGGAATCTCTCCCTAAAACTTCCTGTGTTTGCACAGTCAGTGTGGACCTGAACCTAGTATTCATAATAAATCATGGTTGTTTGGAATAATATCCCGGCGTGATGTAAGACCAGGGTCCAGACCAGGGTCACAAAGCGCTTAAACAATTAAAACAATACTCAATAAAGTATATACTTTAAAGATCAAGATAAAACTGATAACACAACAGGAGTTCCAGAAAATCAAGGAAAAGCCTGAACAAATAAAAACGTCTTAAGATGTTTCTTGAAGGAGTCAGTAGATCATCAAACACAGAGATCGTTCCAAAGCTTAGGAGCAACAGCCTGAAAAGATTTCTCTCCTCTGGTCCTGAGCCGTGTTCAGAAACCATCAGTAGATTCTGATCCACAGACCTCAGAGCCCGAGCTGGGGTGTAAGTCTGGATCAGATCACTGATGGAAGGTCTGACCATGAATAGATCTGAAAGTAAGAACCAGAATTTTAAAGTTGATCCTGAAAGAAACTGGCAGCCAGTGAAGAGTTTAAAGGATCGGAGAAATGTGAGTTCTTCTACTAGAGCAGGTCAGAATTCTCTATTGAATTACAAATCAATTCAAATCTGCTTTTGTGTCCAGTGGCGGCTGGTGAATAATAATAATTAAAAACAAATCTGTAACTGCTGATTTAGCGAGGATAAAAAAACATTTATATAGAATTAAATATATTTCTAAGTAAGCAAGTCATTTGTATTCATATAGCACTTTTCCAGACCAAGGTCACAAAGCACTTAAACAATCAAAACAATATTCAATAAAGTATATACTTTAAAGGTCAAGATAAAACTGATAACACAACAGGAGTTCCAGAAAATCAAGGAATACTTTATTGAATATTGTTTTGATTGTTTAAGCGCTTTGTGACCCTGGTCTGGAAAAGCGCTTTATAAATACAAATGACTTACTTACTTACTTACTTGCATAGGTGTTCAGATTTGTTTATTGTCATACCCTTGGACGAAGGGTGACCATACATGAAAATACATGAAACTTTGTTTATTAATACTTCAAAACCTGCTGAACATGAAAGTAAAGTCAGATCTTTGTAAACTATTAAGTTTTTTTTAATAAGAATTAAAATATATTGTGCTTGATTTACATTGACATCAATACACTGTACTAAATTGACAATAAATCAATATTTCTACTGTAAAAATACATGAAACTTTGTTTATTGATACTTCAAAACCTGCTAAACATGAAAGTAAAGTCAGATCTTTGTCAAATATTAAGGTTTTCTTTTTATAAGAATACAAATATATTGTGCTTGAATAACAGTGACAATAATAAACTGTACTAAATTGACAATAAATCAATATATCTACAGGAAAAATTACATGAAACTTTGTTCACTTATACTTCAAAACCTGCTGAACATGAAAGTTAAGTCAGATCTATGTCAACTATTAAGTTTTTTTTAATAAAATATATCAAAATACATTGTGCACAAACCGCTTTCTAAGCAAAAATAACGTCATCAGTCAGTACTTCAATTATTTAAACAACCGTCATTTAATCATTTTGCAAGACAACAAAATAATAAACGTGATATTATAACAGATCAGCAGAAAATAAATATTTCATATTTCCACCGCTTTTCTTCCAACAGTCTCACACACGTCTGCAGACTCTGGTCTCATCAAATGTTGCTTCAAATCTAGAACAGAAGTGTCTCTGGAATCTATTGAGAGAAAAGATACTTTAATGTCACCATATCAGAGGATTTTTGAGATTATATCAGCGATAGTTTCTCTACCGTAACACCTGCACAAAAGCGCAAGTTTTTAAAAGTTGCGGCTGGATCGCGGCTCACTTGACCTCGGTCCCCTTTTGGTGTATTCAGGACACTAACTTATAATCATAATGTTTCTTTTTTTAATATTAAAGTATATAGATATCAAGAAATCAAAGAGTGACAAACCTCTCAATGACCCTGGTGCACCTGTCGGATTCTGTGGTGACGAGAATCTTAAGAAGACAAACTGCTTCTGAACTCTGCAGCCAGAATTCTGAGCCGCTCTAGTAGAAGAACTCACATTTCTCCGATCCTTAAAACTCTTCACTGGCTTCCAGTTTCTTTCAGGATCAACTTTAAAATTCTGGTTCTTACTTTCAGATCTATTCATGGTCAGACCTTCCATCAGTGATCTGATCCAGACTTACACCCCAGCTCGGGCTCTGAGGTCTGTGGATCAGAATCTACTGATGGTTCCTCGCACACGACTCAGGACCAGAGGAGAGAAATCTTTTCAGGCTGTTGCTCCTAAGCTTTGGAACGATCTTCTCTCTCTTTGCGCTTGATGGATCTACTGACTCCTTTAAGAAACATCTTAAGACCTTTTTATTTGTTCAGGCTTTTCCTTGAATTTCTTGAACTCCTGTTGTGTTATCAGTATTATCTTGATCTTTAAAGTATATACTTTTTTGAGTATTGTTTTGATTGTTTAAGCGCTTTGTGACCCTGGTCTAGAAAAGCGCTATATAAATAAATATTACTTACTTACTTACTGTGTAACTTCAAGAAATTGTTCTGAACTGACAACAATCCAAAAGTTCATTTTGTACTGTCTTTGAAGTGCCTTTGAATATAGACGCTCTCTGAAGGTGCGACTCAAGTTAAAACATCCCAAAGCCCTGGTTAATAAGAACAGGTCTTATTTTAAATGCGTTTAATTGACATGTGACACTGCAACAGGCTGAGAAGTGGGTGGGACTTGCACATGTGGATGACATTCGATTGGCTATCAGCACAGACGGTGAAACACGGGTACAGTTCGTTACAACAATAGCCGCCGAACCCAGCCCTCTGAGTGAACCACAACGATGAAGGCCGTTGCGATGGACTTCTTATCACAATTCATTTATCCCTGTACGCCAGTCCGCCCATGCCAGGGATTATCTGATTCACTTCTAGCGTAAATGACACACTATCAAGCGTACTTAGGTGGTTAAAAAAAAACTTCAAAATGTATTCTATGTCAACAGGTTACAGGTTAAATATAGAGGCGTTCTGAAGGTGCAACTCCAAGTCATGGTCAATCAGAATGCACCAAATTATTAAAATATATATATATATATATATATATACACGTATATATGAAACTATTAAAAACCTTTCCTATGCACCAGGACATAAGAGATACTTTCTACCAAGTCATTTCCACACACAAAGACACTGAAAAAAATAAATTAAAGTTAAAAAAAACAACAAAAAAATGTTGTCAGGAGGGGGGGTCAAACCCACATCCTTAATGTTCAAGTACTGCTCACTACCAAGTGAGCTAAACGTAACAATGTTACTGAAACTGAAAGTTTGTATGAATGTCTGAGCTGCGGAAACGTGATGTTACTGACGGGCTGTTCTCAAAGCGAACACCCAACACCCCCCAGATTGACAGGATATGACGAATGATGACAAAAAACAAGATTATTAGCAGAACGTAAATCGTTACAAATATAGTTCAGCAGTGTGAAGAGTTCTACAAACATTCAGACTCATCACTGTTGAGGATTATTTTCAAACTAGAATAAATAATAATAAATAATAATAAATAAAATGTAAAAAAGATTAGAAAATAATAAACACCCAAATAGGTGGGAGGATGGCGTCCCAGCCGCCCCCGTTTGAGTCGACTGCATAGTCATTGTTATATAACCAGGGATCATGGGCGGACTGGGAGGGAAAAAGTGGACCCAGGAGTCACTGACAGACCGGCCCACTTCATGCACAGTGTAGGAAGCTATCCAGCCAGTTTCTGTACTTTAATGAAAATGTATTATTTCATGTCGTTTTGTACCATAATCATATCGTTATCATTTACCTGGAGCCTTAAGTAGCCCACAGTTAAATAATTCCAGCAGTGCAGTGATTTAAAAACATGTTATGATTAGAATGCAGGTTTTTAAGCAGGTCATTGATATGAAATAATTTGTCCCACCAATTTGCCAGACTGGTAGAGATAAAGTAATATACGCTGGGTAAACTAGAAGGGAACATGATTACAACATAATCACATTTCAATAAAGATGTTATTTTGGAATAGATGATCAACAAAACTAACTATAAAGTATGTCAAAAAATCTCAGATATTTATGACGATGAGAACAAAACTGAAAACTGACGTTTGAAAACTAAAAATGTGAAGAAGAAGAATATCTCCCATTTTATAGGGTTTTTTTTGGTCTTTGATCGCTGTGAACACTGGGGTCAAAGTCCTCTGGAACATAAATATACATCAGTGGCTGGCCGTGAATTTCACACATAAGCCTTGAGTGGCGCACGTTTGAATCAATCCACCTCTCAATAACTACTTTAAGGTTCTTTATACATCACAGGGATCTGACCGTGTGCCGTTATAGGTCAATAAGACGTTTAGATCATCATCAAATGAACACAACATACGTGCATTATATCCAAATATCACTCCGACTGAATGTGGTGGAAAAATCCTTTAAAGCTTGTGAAAGACTAGTCTCAGAATTAGCATAACTTTCTTAACAACGTCCAGCTTTTCCTGAAAAGTCCTTCTTGAAAATGGCTTGGCAAGTATATCTGTGACCAGATCAAGCTCTTCAGCCATTGCGTGTTGAAAAACAAACGGCAAAATAAACCCAAATTAACGTTTTGGCTCCATTTGAATGGTCTCAGTTCTATCCAATCAGAGGACGTGATCGTGTCACGTGTTCAACGCGCTCAACGCGTTCAGCGCCGTGGAATCTGTGACAAGCGTAGCTTCCAAAGTGCTGACGTTGTGTCGCCAACTCAAATATGATCGGTTAACACAATCCTTCAGCTGCCGTTGATTTCAATGGGCAAGGGCCACCTCTGAAACGACTGAAGGCCTCGGGTAGATTTCTTGTGGCAACAAGTGACCGCTCAAATATGATTGGATGAAAGCTCTCACATGAACTTACAATCACGGAAGCAGTGCGCAACTTCTGCAAGCAAGAGGAATGAAATGGAATAATGGAAAAGACTATACGAGCAGATGACATGGCTCCCCAAATCCTCACCAAGGTCCCAGGGTCTGGAGAAGAGTGGAGAGGCACAGAATCCATGTTGCTTGAAGTCCAGTGTGAAGTTTCCACAGTCGGTGATGATCAAGAAGGTTCAGAGTAGACTGTACTTTCTGAGGAGGCTTCGATCATTTAACATCTGCAAGAAGCTCCTCTGCATGTTCTACCAGTCTGTGGTGGCCAGTGTTCTATGCTGTGGTGTGTTGGGGTGGAAATGTGTCCAAGAGGAGGTCAACAGGTTGATCAGGAGGGCTGGCTCTGTGGTTGAAGCTGGACTCACTGGTGACAGTTGCTGAGAGGAGATCATTGAACAAACTACTGTCCATCATGATGATGACAGTCATCCTCTGAACACTGTCATCAGTGAGCAGAGAAACAGATGAAGCACGAATGCTCCTCCCATGATGCAACACTAATAGACTCAGGGACTCATTCATTCCTCGGGCTATTAAATTGTACAATTCTGAGTTCGGGGGCAGGAGTGGAGTGAGAGTATCTGGATGTTCTGTTCCATGTTAGTCTTTGTGTCCTTTGTCTTTGTTGTTTTTCTTTGACCTATGTTCTTTATCTTTATCTTTAGACTTAGATTGTGTCATCTTGTTCTTTCCCTTTATGTTCTTCTTCTTATTTTATTTTTATTTATTCTTTTTTATTGTTTATGAAAAATTGCTGGCTATTGGAAAAAAACAATTTCCCGAAGGAGACCTCCTGAGGGATCAATAAAGTCTTACCTTACCTTACCTTGAGTGCACAGTCAACACAACCATCCACCAGGAAATCCTAGAGAACTTCATGCTTCCTTCTGCTGACAAGCTTCATGGAGATTTCATTTTTCTGACAGGACTTGGCACCTGCACACACTGCCAAAGGTACCAGAAGCTGGTTCAATGACCAGGTGTTACTGTGCATTGATTGGCAAACTCACCTGATCTGAAGCCCATTGAGAATGTGTGGGGTACTGTCAAGAGGAAGATGAGAGACACCAGAACCAACAATGACCTGAAGGCGGCTATCAAAGCAACCTGGGCTTCCATTACACCTGAGCAGTGTCACCTGCTGATGCTTCCACTGACGCATTGATGCAGTAATTCATGCAAAAGGAGGCCCAACCAAGTATTGAGTGCATGGAAATTAACATACTTTTCAGAACATTTTTGTTTAAAATATGCTTTTTTTTCATTAGTCTTATGTAATATTCTTAATTTCTGAGGCATTTGGGGTTTTCATTATCCAAAAGCCACAATTATCAAAATTTCAAGGAATAAATGTTTGAAATGTTTCACTCTATGCAATGAATCTATATAATATATGGGTTTCACATTCTGAAATGAGTACCAAAAAATATTAAACTTTTTCATGATATTCTAATTTTTTGAGATGTACCTGTATATAGGTAACAGACAAAAAACATTACTGAAGTAACAATACACAACGCAGTTACAATATGCGTCATAAGGGGAAATGCAAGAAATAAGAACAGGTCTTATTTTAATTGCTTTCATTGCGTGATTGACATGTGACGCTGCCACAGGCTGAGAAGTGGGTGGGACTTGCACACATGGATGACAATAAGGTGGTGAAGCAAATCTTCGAAAATTGATTCTATGTCAACAGGTTACGGCTCTAGCAAGTTTGAAGTTGTTGTTTTTTTTCTACAGAAAAAACGGTTCATGAATAGTCTTGAAGTGTCGGTCTCATGACACCTTCACTAACCTGTGTAAAATCCTAGACTTTGAACTCAAGATAATCTTAAGACCCTTGTGGCAATATTTAATGGGGGTGAGTAATCATTAAGAATTCCATGTTGTTAAACTGATGTAGGTTTTGTAACCGTGTGAGAATTTGGGAATTGTTGACGACAGTTTAAGAAAGGTTTATAAAGCGTGCAGACAGAAAAATGGGAGTGATTACGTCATTGACTTAAATCTGATCAAATAAAATGTAACGATGATCGAAGAGATTTGCAGCTGAACTAAAACAGCACTAGAAAAAGCTTAACACACATAGATCAGTGAACAGAGGAGGTTTCACTTAACTTCAGGTTAATTATTAGAGCAGAGATTATAGTGAAGGTAAATAATGTTATCTCCCACACCTGTCGACTCAAATGACAATCAGTATAACTTCTGATGAAACGGGAATTGCATGTCAGGCTTGTCATGGTAGTTATGCAGCTGACATCAAGTGCACTCATCCTTAAAGGTCACTTCATACTGAAGCAATCATCGAGCCCATAAGTAAGGTGTTAGATGTGTTTAGATTTTCCAGTAAGGTTTAAATTGTCAAGCCACACCTTCAGGTGTTAATTACAGTGTGCACAAGTATGAACATATCTCTCTTAACTGACTTCATTGCATATCTTATATCTGGCAGTTTGTTGGCATGTGTGATATAATGCTGTTGAGATATGAAACGATCACATGTCCAATAACAGCAGAGTGGGTGTGTTGTTGGTATAATCTCCAGAAAAACGACTGCTTTCAGTGGGCGGAGCTTAGGCACATTTTCTAATGTAAATATTTCAATTAAAATAGTTTCGTGGAAACGGACGCATACTGATGAGTTCAATAGATGACCTAGATCAATTTGAGAGACACTCAAATGAAAATATTAGTTGCCCTTCAACATTCTTTTAAAATCACTTGTGACTATTTCATTATTGTGATGACATTAAACAGACGTCAGTGCCATCAGTGTGAAGTCATGAGAGGACTCTTGTTTTTAGAACGTCTAAACAAAGATGTTCCTGGAGTGTTTATGTTGGACGGTTCTGCAGCCAGTCACCGAAAATTCATTATGTCAAAATAATTTGCTTTTCACCAGAATAATAAACAGAACACCATACCTAACTGACGTGTTTGAATAACTATGTACTTGCTGAGAGTATTTCTGGTGTAAGTAACTCATTTTTATATATATAGCGCTTTTCCAGACCAGGGTCACAAATCGCTTAAACAATCAAAAGGTCAAGAAAACACCGAGACAAACACAGGAGTTCCAGAAAATCAAGGAAAAGCCTGAACAAATAAAAACGTCTTAAGATGTGTCTTAAAGGAGTCAGTATCAAACTGTTTTCTCTTAGCCCGAGATGCAGAGCTTTGCATATGCGAAAGTCAGTGTTTTATGAATGTTTACAAAGGATTGATTATTGCCATTGAAATTTAATGAAAGCTAGAACTATCCTGGCCTCCCAATCATTGACAACAAGGAAACTGCCATTAGCTCAGTGCGGTATTAAATTGCTTTTAAAATGTTCTAATTATATTTTAAATATACATTTTCCCTTCACTCGTTCAATAATAATCACTGTACATGTGTGCAATGAAGACAATTGCATGGTTCATATTATGGGACTGTGTAATGTCTCTGCTTCAGAGGCACTGGACTGACATAAACTGCATTTAATTGGTCTGATAGCTATGAATATCTTACAACCAAACATTATTTTTAATCAAAGTGTTTATCATCATTTTCAACATTCCACAACAGCAAAAAAACACAAATGGGTCACATAACCGGGTTCCTTAAAAAGCAACTAATGGGTTGATTTAAGTGTCTCTTAAATTGGTTTTAGACCTTTTATTGTACTCATCAGTGTGTGTCTGTGTTTGTACCAAACTCTCTTTTAATTTTAATATTTACATCACAACATTTTCTGGAGATGAAATCTCCTTTACCCAAACCAATCTCACTCTTAAAGTGAACTCAATCCTCCTTCCTGTCTGATGAGTTCTGCGCTTTCGTTTGATCCAAGGAAGAGTAAAAGTTAGAATTAAAACTTAATTTATATCAAATGATTGCAATGATTACAAAAGTAGTTCATACAAGACCTTAAATACAACAGTTAACAAAGAATGATTACAAAAGTAGTTCATACAAGACCTTAAATACAACAGTTAACAAAGAATGATTACAAAAGTAGTTCATACAAGACCTTAAATACAACAGTTAACAAAGAATGCAAATTATTCAGAAATACCAGAAGTTCGAGCGCTCGGTCCAGACTCTGTCCGACATCCTGGTTCACCAGATCCTTCCAGAGAGTGGCTGAAAAACTCTGAGCATGTCCCTTCTTTTAAAGACCTCCAGACCCTCCTCAAACACGTGAAGTAAGTTGAGGATACAATTACAAACTCGGGGTACGGGATGTTTTGCAAAATCTTACTCCTTCATGAACAAAATATGTTGTTTTCATGCCTCGACCTGAACACTGATCTAAACAAAGAATCTTCAGTCTTCCTTCACACTTGTTATCTCAAACCAGGTCTGTAGACCATACATTCTGTGTCTTGACATTTTTAGAATCATACATGTTTCTTATCTCAACAAGAAGAGGATGCCCACATGGCTACATCCTCTCTCCCAACATATATATCTTATATATATCGTTCACAGTTTGAACTATTGTCACACAAGTCTCTGTCAATGATGTCAGAGACGCACACCAAGGTTCACACAAAGTTGAGGCACAGATGCTTAGAGCCTTCAACCTTTGAACCTGCTCTTTGGGAATAACAAGTTTGTTAAAAGATAAAATACAAGAATATGTTTTAACTCTTAAAAGAAGAAAACATTATCAATGTTAACAATTGAGTACATAAAATGAGGATATATAGTGTAACCCTTCAATGAGTACATATATGTGGATCAATCTGAGGATATATCTTCACTCTTCAGTGATTGGTCAGACATCGATGGTTCGTCAGCGTGCGTCATCAATCCCGGAAGTCATCACCTCCAAGTGACTCATTGTTTAAACAAAGCGGGATTTGATTACAGGCTAGAGGAGGAGTAAAGCGAAATATACGGACTCGTAAAACACCTGCCCAGATCGCACCAGACTCACTCTGAGACCTGTTGAGACATATCTCGCCTGTCTTTCCCCTCCTTCGTTGAACTTGGACTAAACAATGGGGCCGGACCCTCCTCTCAACCTCATGAGGATGCGTGCTACAGGTTTATTCTAATATGTTTTACATCCAATGCAACAGATCCACGCTATTATTCTTTTTTTTAATAAATAATAGGAAAGGTAAACACTTGGTTGTATTTTCTTTGAAAATGCACAACAGATTTTGTTTATGCAAAAAAAAATTAAGCCATAGCTTGGTATTTATGATTAACTCACTTATGAAAATGTATTTGAATGAAAACTGCATTTGACTGTTTACCTAATTATTTGAAAATAATTCATTTTGGCAATGCTGTGAGATGTATTTTCTATTTAATTAGACTTCCTGTGCTTTTTAGCGTGTTAAAAACGTAATGTTTTTTCTCAGTTAAATATTCCGTTACATATAGCAGGTACATTTAAGTGCATATGTTTTTCTTCTTATCTGTTTATATATTCAGTATCTTTGTTTTTTATTTCCAATTCCAGCTCTTCATCAACAACCAGTGGCAGGATTCCGTCAGTGGAAAGACATTCCCGACAGTCAATCCAACAACTGGTGAGATCATCTGTCATGTGTCGGAGGCCGACAAGGTAAACGGACGCCTAAACAACCCATTTTTTAAGTGAGGAGAATACCTTTTAAATGAAAAATATGAAGTATAACTTGTATTTTTAGGCCGATGTTGATAAGGCAGTGAAAGCAGCACAGGATGCTTTCCGCTTTGGGTCACCATGGAGACGAATGGATGCATCTCATCGCGGCCTTCTTCTTAGCAAGTTGGCCGATGCCATAGAGAGGGATTCAGCCTATCTTGCTGTAAGTACACTTGATTGAAAAATGTTATGCTTTCCTTTTACATGTAAACCTACATACATACTGCATACATACCTTTAGGCATTTATTTGTGTCACCTAAATGTTCGAGGGAGTAAAGTGAACGTTATTTTCACATATTTTACCACCTATCGAATCAGAATGTCATGTGGTTAAATACAATATTTAATTGAGATTTTTGAATGTGCCAAAAGCTGTTATTATCTGCACCTCCTCGTAGGAAAACCATAGGGCTGCAGTAATCTATTATTTTTAGCATGTTTCTTTAAGCAACAGAAAATAAAACCACAACAATAATAAACAAAGATAAACGGTGCCAGAAGTGGACACTCATGAAGAAGTTGATTGTGTGATCTTTGTCTCTCTAGTATAAATACGTAAATGCTCTTAAAAGTTTTGTCATCCAGCCTTAAATGATTGAGTGGGTCTTACCAGGAGCTGGAAACCCTCGACAACGGAAAACCCTATGTCGTCGCCTACACTGTGGATCTACCCAATGTGGTTAAATGCCTCAGGTAACTACGTTTTGTCTGTCCCTTTTTCTTTTTTTTTACTTGTAAGTTGTTTTCTGCATTTTTTTTTCCGAGACCGCATACCCTGTGAGAAATGAACTGTGGAAGCCGACATTTTTCATACAAATATTCCAGCTTAAGTGTAGAGAAGCAGTTCGTGCCAAATCATTTCTTTATGGTTGATTGTCCTGATCGTTGTCTCTTATGAGGTGAGGACTCTGCCCTGACTGTAATCTGTGAGTTTTACAACTTCTTTACAGTAGTAAAGAAAATAGAAAGAACTGAGTCTTTTTCAACTTACCAGAGGGAATAAACAGAAACTGAAGCACTTGCTATATTTGAAACAAAATCCTGAACCATAATGATTTTATCTTTAAGTATCAAGAGTCTATTTTGTAGTTTAAAACAATGGCAACAACAGGTTCTGTTTGCAAGTAAATCAGTTCAGGATGAGGCACTCAAAGGGTTAAAGGCTCAGGATTAAGGTTGGAAGGACAAGGCAGAGAACATGGTAATGAAGCAGAACCTGGAGATTTTATCAGTCAGGAAACTGCATTTAGAAACTTGTGTCAACAAAGACAAGCAAAACAAACTTCTCCTCTTGTGTCCCAAAGGTTCCATTTCTACCTGAAACCTTTATACAGAGTTCATTGGGAATGAACTGCTAGATGTTACTTTGAAACTTGATCCTGGATTTGTCATTATTTACACCACAGGGATTAAAGAGAGATTTTAGATCTCCAGTCTTATCTTGGCTTGCATGTATAATGCTTCCAGCAGTACACTTTAGAGGTGTGTATCTGAAATGTAAAATGAATGAATCATACTAAATTCCTAACTGAGCAAACAAAGGGACTTTATCAAAAGACATCAGCTACTTTATTTTCTTGACCTAGATACATGACAATAATGTGGGTGTTTATTCCTGTTGCATAGAAAATAGCTGGCAACTGAACATGTTTATGCTCATAATATGTGCCAATGTGTCCAGGTACTATGCTGGGTGGGCTGACAAGTGGGAAGGAAAGACGATCCCCATCGACGGAGATTTCTTCTGCTACACCAGACATGAACCTGTCGGGGTGTGTGGACAGATCATTCCGGTGAGACGACTAATTTATGTTGAGCGAATGGATCCGTTTCAGGGTTTCTTTGTTAGTTTGTTTTTGACGTTGGTGGTCACTGTGTCGAGGGGAAAAAAAACTCTTCAGAGTAGACCGTTGTCCCAGCTAACAATGGTGTGCTCAATGTGACCTGATAAAAATCTTTTACTATACTTTACTTTTCACTATGCTGCAGTTTAAAAACCAGTTAACCCAATTATTTTACTAGTTATATATTTTAAATAGCCAAGAAACTATAATCAGTTTACTTCAGTTACCGATGCCCTGAGGCCTAAAGAAAAAAAGTAAGATGAAAGTCGACCATATTTGTATACAGTATTTTTTTTTTTTTTTGGCGCTCTTGAAAATAAGGATACTCTTTTTCATCCGGATGTTTTCAGCCGTGGAAGAGTTGGCACTTCCCTGTTACATCTTTTCTATGTTGACTATCTGATTTCCACATGTCAACTATCATGTTTGTGTCACATTTCTGGTTGAAGTCGATCTTTGTGAGTAAACGCTGAATATAATACGAGGTTCTTCTTCCTCTTTCAGTGGAATTTCCCTCTTCTGATGCAAGCATGGAAACTTGGCCCGGCCCTGGCAACCGGCAACACTGTGGTGATGAAAGTGGCCGAGCAGACTCCGCTGACGGCCCTCTACGTGGCCAGCCTCATCCAAGAGGTCCTAAACCGGTTTCTAGTGCCTTTGCAGATGATATTTGCTTATCCATGAATAATAAGTATTTTTCTGTGAACCCATTTTCCAGGGAGGGCAAATGATCTCAAACATGTGACTGACTCAATTTAGATGTTATCAGAAGCACAGTCACAAATCAGCTACCGTATTTTCCGGACTATAAGTGGCAGTTTTTTTCCTAGTGTGTCCGGGGGTGAGACTTATACTCTGGAGCGACTTATGTGTGAAATTATTAACACATTATTATATCATTTCACATGTTATTTTCACACTAAACCACCAGAGGGCGCTCTAGGCCTGTGTTGATCATTTCCACGTAGAAGAGGAAGCATCTTCTACCTCCGGAGTTAGTTAGTTGTTTAAAAGTGACACGAGGATGAAGAGTTATTTGGAGTTACATGGATGGTTTGGTAAACTTGTTAGTTATTTATGCTATAGTTCTCTGAATAACTCTTCATATGTTATGTTAACATACCAGGTTCTCACTTCATGTAACGTAACATTATTCTGTTGTTGCCTCTAGTTTTATTTTAAATTGTCTTTCAAGATCACATGTCTGTTCTTGGTATTGGATTTTATCACATAAATTTCCCCCAAAAAGTGCGACTTATACTCCAGAGAGACTTATATATGTTTTTTCCTTCTTTATTATGTATTTTATGGCTGGAGCGACTTGTGCTCCGGAGCCACTTATAGTCCGGAAAATACGGTACTTTTGCTGAGGAGGCATTTGAGACAAAGTGTGGACTATACACACTTATTAAAAGACTCACATTATGTTTGAAAGGTGGGTTTCCCTGAAGGTGTGGTGAACATCCTGACCGGCATGGGCCCTACTGCTGGTGCTGCCATCTCAGGACACATGGACGTTGACAAGGTTGCCTTCACCGGATCCACTGAGGTACGAATCTGATCCTGTTGTTACCTTTATTAAATCAAAATGTTTCCCTGAGGAATTATTCTTTTTAAAATTGGTTTCACTATTTCTACTGAAAATAAATGTCACCGCATTGAATATATAGTTTTTATTTGTAAAAGAGAAGAACTACACACCCTTCTGTCAACATTTGATTGATGACCTTGATGACCTTGATCACCCCTCCTCTCCCTGGTATCACTAACTGTCAATATTTGATTGATGATCCCCCTATGGCCCCTCCCCCCTGTCACACCCTTCTGTCAAAATTTGATTGATGACCTTGATGAACCCTCCTCTCCCTGGTATCACTAACTGTCAATATTTGATTGATGATCCCCCTATGGCCCCTCCCCCCTGTCACACCCTTCTGTCAAAATTTGATTGATGACCTTGATGAACCCTCCTCTCCCTGGTATCACTAACTGTCAATATTTGATTGATGATCCCCCTATGGCCCCTCCCCCCTGTCACACCCTTCTGTCAAAATTTGATTGATGACCTTGATGAACCCTCCTCTCCCTGGTATCACTAACTGTCAATATTTGATTGATGATCCCCCTATGGCCCCTCCCCCCTGTCACACCCTTCTGTCAAAATTTGATTGATGACCTTGATGAACCCTCCTCTCCCTGGTACCACTAACTGTCAAAATGTGATGGATGATCCCGCCTCCTTTTTTTTTCCGGAACTTTGAACTTTCATAGGTCTTAGTTTGTTGTAAAGAAAAATCTCTTAACATTGTATCATCTTAACACATCCATCTTCGACCAGGTCTCTACTGGAAGTGAAAATAAATAGACATCGCACGTTAATATACAATTTTAGGTCACGCCTCTTGTTCCGTGTTTAGAGCAACTTAAAAATGACTTTGTGTTACATTTTTACCAAAGTGATCTGTTCTTACAGAGAACTTATTTTTAACGACAGTTATAGAATTGAAAGCTAACTTTCGCAAAATTGGAGCAGACATCATTTATATATCAGTAACATCAGGAAGAAACTGGAACTTGTAACTGAAGGGCAGATACAAAAACGACTAAAGAGAAACACAACAACAGGTTAAGAAAAGTTCTCAATAAACATTCTCAACTTATACTAGAAGATTTTATTTTTTCTTCTTGTTTCTGTAAAAAAAAATGATGTACGTGACAAGAAGTCTGTCACTTTTAATGGTCTTCTCGACACGATTTTGGAAACATTTAACATGTTTATCATGGCTATGATTGTAACTGTAACACACACACACACACACACACACACACACACACACACACACACACACACACACACACACACACACACACACACACACACACACACACACACACACACACACACACACACACACACACACACACACACACACACACACACACACACTCCTACTTCAAGTTCTTATCTATCAAGGTCACAGGTATCGTGTTCCTCTTACCATTCCCGAGAGTCAACAGCTATTTTCTTATCTCGAAGCAGACAAAGGCACTACTTTCAGTCATAAGTTATATGTGGTTTCATGTGTTTAACATACTTTGGTTCATCATTTTCCCAACATCATCACGTCAAGTTTCTCAGTTTAGTCATTGTTGTCATTTAACTCGTTTTTGTATTTTAAATTTTTAAACTTACTATGATTTTTTTATTTTTTTTATTTCTCAAAATGAATGTCAATGTTAAAATATTACCCTTACTGGTGATTCAGTTTTATTTTGAAGAAATAAAGACAACTATCAATTTGAAGCTTCGCAGCTCTTGGCAAGACCTGAATGGCAGGATTTGGAAAGTGGAAGTGAAAGTTATGATTCAGAGTCTAATCCTAGCCGTCAGTGAGGACTCACCGACTGCAACACACCACACTGGACAGTCGATATAGACTCAATAACACTTGTTTTTTTCACCTTAAAGACTCCCAACACCTGACACCAACAGAACACAGCAAATTTACTACGGAAATATTTACAATTGCCTTAAGGGATATTATCTTGAATTCTTTTATGTTTTTCAACTATAATTCTAGTGCGAATTTGACTATTGTATCCATCTTGTTGGCTAGTTCTTTTGTTCCTTCTCTTGTCTCCTAATAAACTTTGGATTTCTCTTCCTTTCACAAATCCTTCTAAATGTTTCCACTTGGATCTGAAGTTTCTATCGCGCCAACATACCAAGGGTCTAAGTTGCGAAGCATATTAATCATTATTGAAGTTTGGAAGAGCCATGCCTTCTTGGTCTTTGGGCAGCTGTAGTGTTTGAGATTTAATCCTTGGTTTTCTACTGTTCCATATACATTTGGATAGGGTGCATCTCATATTCTAAATTGTCTGAGATTTGTATTGGGTAAACTTGGAAGAAAAAGAGGATCATGGGTAGCATAGTCATTTTGATCGTTGCTATTCTCGCACTGAAATCTAATCATTTGACTTCAACACTTGCAATTATCTCCTTATTTCTTGATCTGTATCATTTGTGTAGATATAATTGGATTCACACCTTGGTATTTTTTTTTTCAGTTTTCCAGTTGAACTTGTTTGAACATGTTTGTCTAATGTTTTTAGACGTGTGAATAGTGTCAACAGGTTGGACAGGTTGATCAGGAGAGCTGGCTCTGTGGTTGGCATGAAGCTGGACTCACTGGTGACAGTTGCTGAGAGGAGATCATTGAACAAACTACTGTCCATCATGGATGATGACAGTCATCCTCTGAACACTGTCATCAGTGAGCAGAGAAGCAGATGAAGCACGAATGCTCCTCCCATGATGCAACACTAATAGACTCAGGGACTCATTCATTCCTCGGGCTATTAAATTGTACAATTCTGAGTTCGGGGGCAGGAGTGGAGTGAGAGTATCTGGATGTTCTGTTCTATGTTAGTCTTTGTATCCTTTGTCTTTGTTATTTTTCTTTGATCTATGTTCTTTATCTTTATCTTTAGACTTAGATTGTGTCATCTTGTTCTTCCTCTTTATGTTCTTCTTCTTATTTTATTTTTATTTATTATTTTGTATTGTTTATGGAAAATTGCTGGCTGTTGGAAAAAACAATTTCCCGAAGGAGACCTCCTGAGGGATCAATAAAGTTTTACCTTACCTTACCTTAATAGTTAGATGGCAAGAGTGTGATATCAGGTCTTTAAGAGGTGTGTGTTGGAAAAAGTTGTAACAATATTTTAAGAATCAAATTGTTACAGTTGATCTTATGAAGTGGATTCAAATGTTAGATGATGTTAGGGTGTATAGTTAAATTCCAAGATTTGTGTTTTTGTTAGGCTCTGTTTGTACCCTGAGTGAGAACCAAATCTTTAAGAGGTGTGTGAATAAGAAAGTTGGAAAAAGTTGTTACAATATTTTAAGAAGTTGACAAAAAATGGTGGAGAGTATGTTTTAAACACTTTTTTTAAACATTGGAACGTTCTATTTCCAAAAGTCCACAACTTTTATTTGGTTTGGTAATTTGCCTTTAAAAAGAAACACACAGAGTAATGTAAGAACACATCTAATTCAAAGTCATTTTTAAAGGATGCTTTAAACACGAAATGTTGACGGAACAAGAGGCGTGACCTTCATTGTTTATTAACATGTGACGTCTCCTTGGTTCTACACTTCCAGTAGAGACCTGGTCGAAGATGGATGGTGTGACGACGATACAATGTTAAGAGATTTTTCTTTACAACAAACTATAACTCTCAAAAGTTCGAAGTTCCGAAAAAGGTCCATATTCCAGGGTTAGGGCCCTAGGGGGGGATGGAGTGTCATCAAGGTCATCAGTGTCAACAATTACATTTTGACAGAAGCATGTCTAGTACCTCATTTAAAAGGCATATAGGAGCAAAAAGCAAACCCAGTTTATATTCTAGAGTTTGAAGCATGGCTCTCTCTTACATTAGAACCTGTAAAATCTGACCTTAAACGTGTATTGTAGTTTTACTTCAACATATAAATCATGGAGATTCATGATATTTTCATTTCCACATATTCAACATTACTGTTGAGTTATGACCAAATTCTAAAAAAGATACCTCATTACACTTATTCAGCTTAAGTTTCTTCAAGTTAGGAAACTTTCCAATGATTACACGTCATGCGTTTGAATGTGTCCGAGCACATGAATCCTTTTCTGCTGCAGTAAAACTTCCATCCTGCAGGTGGGACAACTTATCCAAAAGGCATCTGGCAGCAGTAACCTGAAGAAGGTCACTCTGGAACTGGGAGGCAAGAGTCCCAACATCATCCTGTCCGACGCCAACTGTACGTTGTGGCAAATGATTACAAAAAAAGTTATCTTACAACTAAATGCTGCTTTGATTTGTCGATACATTCAAAGATTAACATTATGTTTTTAACCGGACTGAGCAACTCCAACTTGATGTAATGACTATAATAAATACATAAAATGTACCTTTAATTCTTCTCACATTGGGGAAATCTAAGCACTTTATGGACTAATTTATTAAAAATAACATTTTATAATGTTTCTAGCTCATTTCTGAAGGTTGTGTTCCTTCCAGTGGAAGATGCAGTGGAGCAGTCGCACTTCGCTCTGTTCTTCAACCAAGGCCAGTGTTGCTGTGCTGGCTCCCGGACCTTCGTCCAAGCAGACATATACGACGAGTTTGTCGAACGAAGCGTGGAGCGAGCGAAGAGGCGAGTGGTGGGAAACCCCTTTGACTTTAAGACCGAGCAAGGACCGCAGGTAAGACGTCTTTTTCTTTCACCAACTAGGTAACAAAATTTGAAATGGAAGCTTTTATTTTGTAGGACTATAAACAAGGAGAGAATATTTCAAAGGGGTAAATGTATTGTATATTGTATTGTATATGTACTGAAATTTCCCTGAGAGTGTCGTCTCAAAGGGATCAATAAAGTGCAGTTTAAGGCAGTCTAAGTATGTTGTGATCGCAGTGGTCTGCGTTGGTTTAAAATACTTGGTTGCATTCATGAAGCGTGAGCAAAACTATTGTGTGTAAAATGTGAGCATCGGGAATTTAAGAGATTTGAGCATTCGGCCAATTTTAGTAGCTCCGATCTTTTACACAAAAAAATCGATGTAGATTTTGTTAATTCAAGAATTAATTTACATCAAGCTTGTCGTTGGAAATGTACACTTTAATTGATATTTCAGCACTTGTATGAGAAAAATACACGTATGCCTTTAAAAATTTAGATTTGAACAATACAAAAAAATAATAATGGATTATATTTAACGTTTAATTCAATTCAATTAGTTGACAGGCAGGTTTCAAATACAGATTATGGCCATGATTGTGAATTATATGTTTAAATCAACTCAATAGTCTTTATATTATTTCTACATGGTGAATGATGTAGGAATATAGTTTAATAATAGGAAATATAAATGATAGTTGTTTAAATATTTTGTAACTTTAGCCTAAGAGTCTTCATAATGCAGCAGGTGATATTTTGGACTGATGTCACTCCTTCTGGCTGATTTTTTTTTGTTTGTTGTGTGTGCTTATGTGGTTCATTAGCTCCAATTTCCTGTCAAACCGTGTGTGTTTAACCTTAGGTATTGTTCAGAATCATCAACTACTGCTTCTATGGTGATGAATTGGTCACAAATTACTCATTAGCAGGAAGATTCTCTCATTCATTGATCATCATCATCATCATACTAACCTTTTTTACGTCCAGATCTGAGTTTTTCGCCTCTTTCATGAATCCAGAGAAGGTTTTTAGTAGCACAGAGATTTTAGTAAATCTGCCCTTAGATTTACCCACTTTTCATAAATGATAGCCACTGTTTTTATTTTGAAACAGATCAACTTTGGTCATAGTTGTTCTTTAAACAAATAATACTTATTCTATGTGTTTTCCTTTATAATAAAACCTAGTTAAGAGACTTGTTTTATTGTTGACTATGTCATGGCAGTTTTAAATGACTTTATCATAAAGTCCAAAAATGTGATTAGAAAGTTGTCTTTGATCTTTGAAAAATGCTTTCTTTTTAATATTTCAGGTACGAGTTGAAAAACCACCTTAGCTCACGAGAGGTGACGAGGAACTCACGCTGCTCTTTCCTCCTCCCAGGTGGATCAGGACCAGTTCGAGAAGATCCTGGGATACATCAGCAGTGGCAAAAGAGAAGGAGCTAAACTGATGTGTGGAGGCGAGGCAGCCTCTGACCAAGGGTACTTCATCCAGCCAACTGTGTTCAAAGATGTCCAAGACAACATGACCATTGCAAGAGAGGAGGTAGGAAAAAAAGGCTGCATGACAAAAAAAGGTCTAGAGATGTTTTAGCCTGGACTTTTTAGGTTTTCTGAGCTTGACCTTTGTCACTGTTCAGCCAAGATTGACTTTCTTATAGACACACAGCTAAGGGTGGAGAATCGGTTCTCCCTTAGTTGGACTTATCTACTTGAATATTGGAGGATAATGGCTACATTGACCCTGCATATGACCTCACAACGTTATTTGCACAGGAGTAAACATCTGCTGCAGCTCTTAAGTAAACCGTGAAAGAGTTGACATGTTTCTCCTGTAATCTCTGTAGATTTCTTTTGCACGTTTTCCAGTTTTGGATCTTTAGTTCGAAGGAAGGAAGGAAGGAAGGAAGGAAGGAAGGAAGGAAGGAAGGAAGGAAGGAGGGAGGGAGGGAGGGAGGGAGGGAGTGAGGGAGGGAAGGAAGGAAGGAAGGTTAAAAAACATGTGATTTGAAGAGTTACTTTGCCACCACTGAGGAAAATATCAAATCACTGTTTTAACTTTTAGAAAGTAATTTGCAATAACAACATTTGAATAATGACGATCTGAAATCATTGCCCATGAATCACACTAGTTTTAAATGTGTGATAAATCATAATTAATCACAGCTCCACTTATTAACTCTCAATATTTTGTTATCAATTGACTAAAAGTTATTACCAAGAAGACTTTTAAAGTTAACATATAGCGATGCTATAAAAAGCCTGCTCTCTGTCAGGAAGCCAAGTGTCTCTGTAAAGAAATGTTTCATGATAATAAAAGGAGGTTCTACACAGACAAGGTTCTCCTAGTTGTGGTTTCAGTGTGAATAGTGGGCTTGGTTTGCAGATGAGTCTCTTTTCTTTTTCAATGCATCCCTGCAAGTGCAAGTCTTGGGCTCCACAGCTAACACAATAATTGTGTCTCGCAGATCTTTGGCCCGGTGATGCAGATCTTGAAGTTCAAGACCGTGGACGAGGTGCTGGCGAGGGCGAACAACAGCCAGTACGGTCTCGCTGCCGCTGTGTTCACCAAAGATGTGGACAAAGTTCACTACGTCACCAATGGACTGCGGGCTGGGACTGTCTGGTATGAAATGTTCAAGACATAGCTAAAGCTTTGGCCATGTAAGGTGTGTGTAAGTCATTTACATTTATACAGTGCTTTTCTAGACCAGAGTCACCAAGGGCTTAAACAATTAAAAAAAACAACTCAGGAGTCCCAGAAAATACAGGGACGAATAAGAAAGTCTTAAGATGTTTTGTGAAGGAGTCAGTAGATCATGAAACACAGAGGAAGAGATGGTTCCAAAGCTTAGGAGCAACAGTCTGGAAGGATTTCTCTCCTCTGGTCCTGAACCGTGTTCAGGAACCATCATTAGATTCTGATCCACAGACCTCAGAGCCCGAGCTGGGGTGTAAGTCTGGATCAGATCACTGATGGAAGGTCTGACCGTGAATAGATCTGAAAGTAAGAACCAGAATTTTAAAGTTGATCCTGAAAGAAACTGGAAGCCAGTGAAGAGTTTTAAGGATCCAACAAATGTTCCTATGTTTACACATCGTGTGCGTGCGAGCTCAGGGGTAGTATTGACATGCTGATAGGCATGGAAGGTTAACTTTTGTAAGTTAATATTTGGCAAACCTCTGCCTCTTTGCAGGGTAAACTGCTACGATGTGTTTGGGGCCCAGGCTCCCTTCGGAGGATTCAAAGCTTCAGGAATTGGCCGAGAGCTGGGGCAATATGGTCTGGAAAACTATACAGAAGTTAAAACGGTGAGTTTTTGACAACGTCTCGAACATTTATGCTGATCTGAGACCCCTCAGACAGGAGAGTTCTTGCTGTGAAACCTGGTAGCACTAACTAACACGCTATTGTGCAGCCCTTGAAACAGATTAATTGTATAAGCAACCAGTGTTAACAATGGCTTAATTCTTCCCACTCCCCTCCTCAAAAGGTGACCATCAAGGTTCCACAGAAGAATTCTTAGACGCGGCTGCAGGAGGCGATGCTGAGCCACAATGGTTAACATACCTGGAAGTGCCGTTTCTTCACATCTGCCTGCAATACTTTGAATCACAACTCATCCAAGAAGATTGGGTGTTAAAACGCATTTATTTGAATAGCAAAATGGTTTGATGTTCAATGTATCATTTTCGAATAAATACCTTTGACATCCTTCTCACTTTTGTTTTGCATTTGTCTTCCTGAACATCATATCAAAATTCAAATTCCTTCCTACTTTAGCTCTCGACGAAGGCGTAGCTTTTTCTTTCCCTCCTGCTCTAGACTCTCCGACTGCACTTGTCTCATTTATCAGAGAGTTACTCGACAGTTCTTCCAGTCAACTATGGATCTGCTCAGCTGTGCTGTGTCTCAAATCGCATACTAATCTTAGTATGCTAGAAGTTAGTATGCATCAGTTTCGTATGCATACTAACTAGTACGCAAATTCTCCACAGATAGTATGTCTCAAATCAAACCCTGAAGCTACACACTAACCGGAAATCACATGACAGCTTCTTCTTCTACTTCTATTTAACGTTGTTTCAAGCAGCTGTTTGAACACTATCGCCACCTGCTGGCAGCACGTATTGCAACTTTGGAAAAAGAAATAAAGAAAAAATATGAGAATCTAAATATTCGCGAGATATTTAAGCTGGTATCAGCAGCGAAGACGTGTTTATCCTCCTACTGCTGCTGAAAATACACATTTAAGTATATGAATATATATGCATTTATATATGACGTAACTTCAGTTTAAAACTTCACTTAAATGGCGGCTGTTTAGTATGGTTAGTGTCCATCGAACCATGCTAGTTTTGTGGGCGTGTTAGTACGCCAATTTAGTGTGCATGGCGCACTAAATTGGCGTACTAAGAATTGAGACACACTAATGTACTAAAAATACTAACTTTTAGTACGCTAGTATGCGATTTGAGACACAGCACTGGTCTCTCAATGCAATGGATATCATTTTTTCAACCAAAAGAGCTGGCAATGGGGAGCCCACGTGTCCTGCTGAAACACACTAGGCTGGATACATGATTATTCCTGGGGAAGATCGTAGTGCTCTGTCTCAAATCGCGTACTCAAAGTTTGTATTTTTAGTGCGTAAGTGCGTCTCAATTCTTAGTATGCGAAATTTAGTGCACCATGCACACTAAATTGACACTAAAACGCCCACAAAACAGTATGGTTCGATGGACACTATCTACACTAAACAGCTCCATCTTAGTGACGTTGTAAACGGAAGTTACGTCATATATATATATATATTATTATTATTATATATATATATATATTTATACTAACAGGTGTATTTTCAGCAGCAGTAGGAGGATAAACACGTCTTCGCTGCTGATACCAGCTTAAATATCTCGCGAATATTTCGATTCTCATTTTTTATTTATGTCTTCTTCCAAACTTGCAAAACGTGCTGCCAGCAGGTGGCGATAGCGTTCAAACAGCTGGTTGAAACCATCGTTAAATAGTAGTAGAAGAAGAAGCTGTCGCGTCATTTCCTGTTAGTGTGTAGCAGCAGAGTTTGATTTGAGACATACTATCTGTGAAGGATTAGTTACTAGTTAGTACGTACACTATCCTGATGCACACTAACTTCTAGTGTACTAAGAGAAGTATGTGATTTGAGTCACAGCACTTGTCTGTCGGTTCTTTTCATGGAGGACATCTACCTATTTGGATTTATGATATAACTGGATTCCTGCTTATTGGAGCTGATTGATATTTGGTGTATTACTAAGTGATTGGAATCTCGAATGCAGTCGAGCGTCGTGTCGATGTGACTCTGAAGTGCTGACAGAACATGGACGGAAACTGGACGCCATTCTCGTTCAGAGTGGTCGGGTGGCTGCGGCTCATGACCTCGTCCGCTCATCAGGTATCATCTTGGAGGGAATGTCCGCCCGGCTTAAAGCATAATTCGGCCATTTGGATTGACGGAGAGGCCACCGAAAAGACTCAAGTCTGTGGAAAATTCCAGCCTAACAAAGTCTTCTCATTCCTAACTCCCCCAGACTGGCCTTGGAGGCAAGTTATCAAATTTCTCTGGGGAAGACACATCGACTCGCTACCATCCACCCTCGACCCCCACGGAAATTCTTCTCTGTACCAGCACATCAATCATGGACATGTGCTCCTACAACTCACCGTTTGTGCTTCTGCGTTGAGGTGTTTTTTCTGTATCCCTGCACTGCTTCCCCTTCAGGAACAGAGATGACATTTTTTTCTCCACCACTCCCAGCTTCCCTCATAAGATAAGAGAGCAAGTCATGGGGTCTAGCTGGCTCTGTGACCGTCTGCACCACATGTTGAATTTCTGAGAGTTCTCTATGGAGATCAATAAAGTATATTGATCGATTGATTGTTATCACTCTTCATGGTTGTCAAAGCTTACCTTGAAACAAAGTGAATCAGTTCATTTAAATTAAAAATAACCCAAGGATCATTTTTCCATCAAAAAGTTGCATTTATTATACAAGTTGTGATTATACATTGAAATACATCTTGTGCAAGTACAGAGTTGAGGTGACAACTTCTCACTAACGCAGCAGCTCTACTTTGAGTCTTTGAAAGTTCGGGGAAAAACTCATTAGGAATCATTTGGGTGGTTCTCCAAACCCCAGAACCTGGCCCAACTGTTGCCCTTGAAGCCTGAGTCTGGCAGTGTTGTGAAAATCACTGCAGCTGAATGATTGGGACTCTCTTGCATGATCTTGGTGGCAGAAGAGACGGGCGGTTTGGCCTGTAGTTTATCAACTTCATTAGTTTCCGCGGATCTTTTACCACAGTTGGGCCCAGCTTTACACTTGAGGACCCTAAACCTTGGCCAGTGAGATTCTAAAGTCTCGGTTTCCAGACCAGGAATCATGTTATCCTCTTCCGACTGCTCCAGTACACCGTCAGGTTCTCCACTGCCTCCTTCATCCAATATGTACTCCTCTATTTCAGACTTCAGACTTTTTCCAGCTTCCTCTTGGTTCTCCAAAGGTTTGTTCATGTTAGTCTGATACGTAGAAGTCCTTCCAGCAGGTGTCCACGGTGTCACCGTTACAATGGAATTGTCAAACGGATCAAACTTGACACTTTGAGAAAACAAACTATCCAGGCCATTTTTGTACTTCTTGGTCTTGGACACGTGATCGCAGTCCATGCCCTCACCATCAGAACACATCTTAATGCGTGGAACCGCAGCAGAACCATTACGGGCAAAGCTTGAGGAAGTACTGCCGTTTCCCGAACCAAACCCGACTATGTCAGAAGAAACATTTCCACTTTCTGACAGCCCTTCAAATCCAACACTGGCCCTTGGTCTTAATTGAAGATAATTATTTAGATTTGAATTCACTGTCGGGCTATTCTCTGTGTCCTGTGTGGCCTCGAACAACTCGACAGTGCCATGAACCAGGACTCCTGCGCTGGTAGAGGGCGACGGAGTTGTTCCTATACGGTGTTCTTTGAAGTCAGCTTTTTTAGTTTGTTCATAAATCTCTGGTACATCCCTGTGTGAATCGAATCTACTGCGAATCTTTCCTTTGCCTTTAAAGTCTCTCCACTCCCCTGCTTGTCCAAGCATCTCTTTGTTCTGGATGCCCTTCTGTTGAACGCTCCAGCCGGGACTGCTGACTATGTTTGTCGCGGCTAAAAAGAGGAAAAACACAAGTGAAGGTGTAGAGTTTGAAGACCATCAGTAGCCAGGTTACATACAACCATCCTAATGCTCCCATACCTCCATTTGTTAATTATTTTCAACTGGTAACTCGTTTAAACTTAAAACATATTAAGACACACAAAGTTAAGCTGTGGTAGCTTCAATATTTTAAATCCTTTCTTAAACTGAATATTTTCATTCCTATTGAACTTGGGATGAGTTTAATGAAAACATCTGACAACCAAAATGAGAAAAAGATAATTTAAAAGGGCCCTATATAAAAAAAACAGTGAACCATCAAAAAATGACATCTCTTAATATAAATGGTCAATTTTGTAATGCAATGAAATTATATCATTTTATGCAAGAAATGTACAATACTCACGTTTATCCAAGTCAGTACATTTGGCATCACAACAGGCACAAACTGAAGCTGGTGTCTGCAGCTCCTCCCATCTACACAAAGACGAGCAGAGACGTAAAAGTGTTTTTAAGAGTCACAGATCAAGTTGAGTTGGATTGACTAGATATGGGGACCATCTGAGGAAAACTTACTTTGTACCATCAACCAAAATATTGGCAACAGTGGCCATTTATTGAAACAATCCATCACATGATGCAAAAGTCAGAGTACAGTATATCTCCTTTTTAAATATAGCTTTACTGTAAACCATTATGATTCAATTAAATTAGTCATTTCCATCATGAATCCCTTCACGGCCAGTAATGAACCACAAAGAATACCTTGTTTCTTTGCCTTCTATTGCATTTTTTTTTTATTTGACTAGTTTTGAGCATTGGACATTTCTCTGTCATATGGAATAGCCCATAATAAAAATACTCCATGGCACTGCTTGTTCTTCATTAAATATGTCACAGTAAACAACGAGCTAAATCAAATGAATGACTGAAATATCACTTTCTTTACCTGCCGTTGGCCATGTTGTAGTTGCAGTACTTGGATTTTTGAGAGGTGGCGACATCTACCGACATGGAACAGTGAAGGAACAAAACCTTTGCACAAAGATTGACACTCAACACAGATGTTGTGATAGCAATGATTGGACTTTGAACTTTGAAACTTTGTAACAGGAAAACTTTTACATGCACAGCTGATCAGTTACACACAGCTGAGAAGACCCGACTTTTTAAACTCACAAACGTCATGTTCTTATGGTAAATTCAATATTATTGTTACTCTGACTAGAAGACACATCTTGTTACAAGAGCTTTTCTTGGAATGTGAAAGGTGTAATAATTGATTGATCCTAACAATGGGATACGTTCATAACTTGAAGCAACTTGTCATCCGGTTATATGCTCTAATTTCTAAAAATAAAAATGACTCACATGCGAATCTAGGCTGAACAAGAAGGCGTCCATAGAGAACTTCACAACACTGCCACCCCCTGACCAGATCCAAGACCGGCTCCCTTCTCTCCGGCTGTCAGTCATACAGCTGCAATGAAATATCAACGTGTTGAAATATGACTGTGGAAACAGAAGTTGGTTCAGAACTTACCCATAGTTGGTAATTATGTCCACTTTAGGACCAACTTCTGGGTCCTTGGAGCTCGTGATGAAGCACGAGTCCACGTAGAGTCTCTCCCCTGGTAAAAGAGTCTCTGCCTCGGCCACGAAGAACACCGGCTCTCCCAGGGGGGTCCAGTGGCCCGGAGCGAGAGCCTCCCCCCGAGCTGGAGACGCACACAAAGCATCGGACCACAACATGACAGTGGGTTTAATTACATGAGACAGAGTTCCACTTTTTCCTCACTTGAAATATTTGTCATAATAGGATTACGATCGTATTCTGTGGCCATCAAGTGATTTACCGTTGCTGACAAAAAGACTGAAGCGGAGTTTACTCCTCATACTCTGGAGAAACGTGTTTTGTTGAACATACGGGCTGTAGCCCACCTGGTAGGAGTAGTGGAACCTGGGAATAAAGGAGAAAACTATTTTAAAAAAAGCATCGTACATGGTTACACAACTCAAATGTTCAAAGTTTGTAGTCCTGTCTCCAGTGAAGGCCACAAGGCAGTTCACCTTTCATTACTGAAGGACAATTTTTTCCAGCGGGTCAGTCCAAATACAGTCATTTATGACGGATCCAATTATAAAACCCCTGTTATTGTTTGACGCTTTTGGAAGTCTGCTTTTACAAAGTGATTAGCAATTTGTGTTATCGAGCAACTGAACAAGTGATAAACAGTGGTCCCTTGCCCTTTTCGCTCTCAGCAAATCAGAGTGACTGTCATGACACCTTTACTGCCCTCATAAAAAAAATAAAAAGCACCAAAAACAAAACCCAAACATGACCGCTACAAATAAACAAATATTTAAAAAGGAACGATACAGATGATGGTGGGGAGTAATCATTAGGAATGTCATGTTAATACAATTATTCAGGTTTTTTTAAGTGTATAAACTGTGAGGATGTTGGAAATGTCAATGACAGTTTGGAGAGCTTTCTGAAGAGTGCCAGGAGGGATTATGAAGCCATTATATGAATTTGAATAGTAAGTAAGTACATTATTTGTAGAGTGCCTTTCTCAGACCAGTGTCACAAAGTACTTAAACAATAAAAAAACAATACACAATTAAAATGCATTGCTTTAAAAGGCATTCTAAAATGTCGCCTTGTGAGACTCATAAAGGAAATCTATCCATCTAGACAAAGACAGCAGCCCTGAGAAAATTAAGAGTAAGCCTGCACATATAAAAAGGTCTTAAGAAGCTTCTTAAAGGAGTCAGTAGATCCATCAAACGCAGAGGAAGATGGTTCCAAAGCTTAGGAGCAACAGTCTGGAAGGATTTCTCTCCTCTGGAACCATCAGTAGATTCTGATCCACAGACCTCAGAGCCCGAGCTGGGGTGTAAGTCTGGATCAGATCACTGATGGAAGGTCTGACCATGAATAGATCTGAAAGTAAGAACCAGAATTTTAAAACTGATCCTGAAAGAAACTGGCAGCCGATGCAGAGTTTTAGGGATCGGAAAAATGTGAGTTCTTCTACTAGAGCCAGAATTCTCGCTGCAGTGTTTTGCACCAACTGCAGGCGAGACACATCCTTCAAGTCACAAAAATAAATCATTACAATAGAACAAACGAGAAGACAGAATAATGGATTATAAGATCCAGATCTTGTTGTGACACTATTTTCCTAAGTTTAGAGATTTTTCTCAGGTGAAGGAAACAGTTTTTTGCAGTGTTGTACTAGATATAGTGAAATATTAAATGGACACCATCTTGCATATTTATTTTATTGCAGGGGGTTTCAGAATGTATACCCTGCAATAGAGGGACCACTGTAGTCGCAGTAATGTTATAGATGTGTACGCACACCAAGGAGGACACACACCTGTTGTATTGACATTGGATGGGAAGATAGAGTGGCATGACTCTGATGATAGAGTTCTGTGAAGAGGGTGGTGGTGTGGACGAGAGTATGTGCGTGTACACCAGCTGACCACCTACAACCTGGAAAACAGAACAATGATGGTAAGTCCCAGCCTGAACATTAGGACCTTGTTCTAAAAGGTCTTCACATAAACATCATGTTTGTTAACAATTGAATAAAAAAATATTTTTTATGAACATACGAGCGTGCGTGCGTAATATATATATAAAGCATTTTTATATTGCACCATTCATATGTTTAGTAATCACAGGGTGCTTTACATAAAAGCATAAATAAATATTATATGTGCATTAGTTTATTAGGCTTTTGATAAATCAATAACTAAATGAGCAATTGAGACCAGAAGCTGAAGTGGACCACAACCACTTAAGCTTCTGGTTAAGACTTAAAACTGTAAACCAAAGAAGAGACGTCAGATTTGAAAACGGTTTAACTCATTATGGAGGAGAGATGAATACAACACCCTCTCCCTAGAACAGGGGTAAGGCAACCTGGTCCAGAAAGAGCCGCAGTGGGTGCAGGTTTTCGTTCCAACCAATCAAGAGGACACATTTTGACCAATCAGGAGTCTTAGCAGTGTAATCAGTTGATTGTTAGTCTGGTGTTGCTTGTTTTAGCTGAAACCTCATTGGTTAAACTGTACATGCTTGATCGGTTGGAACAAAAACCTGCAGCCACTCCGGCTCTTTCTGGACCAGGTTGCCTACCCCTGCCCTAGAAGGTCCCATTTTCACTCTTGGGTGAGACCGGTTCAGTCGCACAAGTGTGAGTCCTCCACGACACATGGAGCAGGACACAGTTCAGTCACAAGGAAACAACAACAGATGTGGTTAAAAGTAACAGAGGAAGATTCAGAGGGAGTTTCTTTCCGTCTTTTACAACATCCTGAGACGTTCTTCAGACAGAGCAATGATTGAAATGAGAGCAAAAGGTTACATTTAGTTTCCTGTGGTTAAAAAATTTTGATAAACACTCAACACACTCATTTAGTATTTTCCCATCAGTCTGAGACTAAAATCAGCTGAACTGTCCATCGATGAACATTGAACTAAGCTGGGAGAAGTATTGAGCTATGAACAGTGAACTAGAAGGACTTGAGGACATAAAGAGAATCAAAAGCATGGATTGACCTCGTTCTACCAGGACCATAACTCGGTTGTGTGAAGCAGGCTCGGATCCAAAACCTGTTAAAGCGTGGTTCTGAAACGAAGAACCAAAGTGCTGTCACAGTAAATCTGATTGGCCAATATTGTTTGGGCATCTCCATGAGCAAAACCTACCAAGTAGGAATTCAGTGAGTCGTTTGGAGCAACCAGGAACAAAAAACAGTTTATCAGGTAATGGTCAAGATAATAGTCCAGGATTTTACCAGGACATAAAAGCAGAAATACAAAAAAGTGTGTGAAGGAGCACAATAGAGCATAGCGGTGTCTCTACACAAGATGATAATGTTAAGAGTCAAACTTATCTTAAATGTGTTTAAGTCTTATTAAAGTAAAACTTGTCTTAGTTGACTCAATGATGCGCCTAATACACATGACCATACAGAAAAATATATTAAGATGGATAAAAAAAAAGGCATCTGGGTGACACTTGAGAGTGATATATAGAAGAGCTCTTCAACACCCGTCGATATAATTACCTCATAACTTCATACAATTAGACCAAGTAAATATTGCGCTAAGATGAAAGGATGTAAAACACCAAGCAGTTAAAACACTGACAAGAAGATGTCGGGAAACCCATGCTGTGTCTCAAATCGCATACTAGCGTACTCAAAGTTAGTATTTTTAGTGAGTTAGTGCGTCTCAATTCTTAGTATGCGAAATTTAGTGTGCCATGCATACTAAATAGTCACAAAAACGCCCACAAAACTGAGCATGGTTCGATGGACACTAACCACCCTAAACAGCCGCCATCTTAATGACGTTTTAAACGGAAGTTACGTCATATATATATACATATACAGTATATTCATATACTTACAGGTGTATTTTCAGCAGCAGAAGGATAAACACGTCTTCGCTGCTGATACCAGCTTAAATATCTCGTGAATATTTTGATTCTCATATTTTTTCTTTATTTCTTTTTCCAAACTTGCAAAACGTGCTGCCAGCAGGTGGCGATAGCGTTCAAACAGCTGGTTGAAACATTGTTAAATAGAAGTAGAAGAAGAAGCTGTTGCGTCATTTCCTGTTCCTGAGTTTGATTTGAGACATACTATCTGTGGAGAATTAGTTACTAGTTAGTACTTACACTATCCTGATGCATACTAACTTCTAGTATACTAAGAGAAGAATGCCATTTGAGACACAGCACCAGATAGAGAGGAACTGGACCACAGGGCTAACACAGCTAACACTTGTTAACTTCCTACAGTTTCACGTGAAGGAGCTGATCCTGAAGAAAACATGGCAAAAGAAAACAATTGATGGTAATAGGCTGTTCTTCGACCACGACTATGCAGCCAATGTAATAGAGAAAAGGAAAGCATACGGGGCGATGAAAGTGGCGCTTGCGAGCGAGGGGAGTCAAATAGAAGACACCCTTCACCAAACTGAAGATATTCTGGGATTCAGGACTACACACCTACAACAGCGTGGAGGAGGCGTTTGAACCAACGTGGATCCAGGTGAACGTGACGAAGAGGATCCATGGAAACCAGCCGACGCCAGAGAGGCAGCTCGTGTTGCGTTTATGCTCCTAACAGTGATGAGGTTCTTTTTAAGGAGTTACTTGACAACATAATATCAGAAAAGGATGAGATACTTATCTGCGGAGGAGACTATAATGTGGTATTAAAAAAGGTAAACTAGATAAATCTGTCCAACAAAAGGAAAAGTATCAACCATGTGACAAAATCAAAAACATGTTAAGAGACTATGGCTTGATCAACATTTGGAGAAAGCTACATCCAAGTGAGAAGGACTACACTTACTATTCAGCACCTAAAAGTTTTATGCAAGGATTGACAATTTTTTATTAAACCAATAAGATTATTATAAAGTAGAGCAGTGTGTGATTGGAGAATCAGATGTAACTGACCACAATCCTATCATATTCAATTTAAACTAAAATCACAAATAAAATAAAAACAATGGAGGTTGAATATTGGAATACTCGACAACAGGAAGAAATTAAAAATGATATTTTAACACATCAAAATGAAAATCGTGATTAAAACCCTGCCATGGTGTGGGATGCTCTTAAAGCAGTTTTGCAGGGAAATATTATATAAAAGTCTTCTTTACTGGAAAAAAAGCAAGAGAAGCAGCAAATAAGGAAGAGAAAGAAAAATTGCTAAGGTTAGAACAAACACAACTAACAAGGTTAGAACAAACACAACAACACAAAAACAAACAGGATTCCAGTCTACTTTCAATGATACAAGATATTCGGAATAACATAAAGGACAATTAAATTCAGAAGTAGAAAAAGAACAAGGTATTTAAAATACGAGTTGGGGCTAAGAGGAGCTAGATTTTTGGCAAAAAAGACTTTTTTTTTTCTCAATAGCCACAGCAAATACAGAAATTTTTCACAAAAAATAAATCCAAAATAAAATAAGAACAAGAACAAAGATAAAAAAAAAAAAAAGGAAGATGACAAAGACAAAGGATACAAAGATTAACATAGAACAGAACATCATGATACTTTCGCTCCACTCCTGCCCCCGAACTCAGAATTGTACAATTTAATAGCCCGAGGAATGAATGAGTCCTTGAGTCTATTAGTGTTGCATCATGGGAGGAGCATTCGTGCACTCATTCTGCTTCTCTGTTCACTGATGTGAGTGTTCAGAGGATGACTGTCATCATCCATGATGGACAGTAGTTTGTTCAATGATCTCCTCTCAGCAACTGTCACCAGTGAGTCCAGCTTCAACCACAGAACCAGCCCTCCTGATCAACCTGTGCAACCTGTTGACCTCCTCTTGGACACATTTCCACCCCAACACACCACAGCATAGAACATGACACTGGCCACCACAGACTGGTAGAACATGCAGAGGAGCTTCTTGCAGATGTTAAATGATCGAAGCCTCCTCAGAAAGTACAGTCTACTCTGAACCTTCTTATATACATGGTCTGTGTTGCAGCACCAGTTTACTGTCCAGACACACACCGAGGTACTTATATCATCTTGTGCTAAAGAAATTTGAATTAAATAAAGCAATAAAACGCATTAGATCCCTCTATCAAAAGCAGATTGCAAGAATAAGAATAAATGGAAGTTTATCTGACCCCATTACATTAGAGAGACCCACTTGACAAGGCTGCTGCCTTTCACCAACTCTTGTTGCCATTTGTGTCGAACCATTGGCCCGAGCTAGTCGACGAAATGAGGAACTAAAAGGAAAAGAAATTAAATAACAAATCATTGGACTTTTTGCAGATGATTTGTCATTTGCAAAACCCAGAAATTAGTATTCCAAAAATGATACAACAGATTGAAACGTCTGGCTCCTACTCTGGGTATAAATTAAATGTAACAAAAACACAAATTTTGACAATGAACTTTATTCCATCTGAGAATCTTAAAATGGTATTAAACACAAAATGGTGTGCGTAGAAAATTACATAATTGGGGGGGCACTTTGACTAAAGAAATTAAGAAACTGTATGAAGAAAATTAAACCTTATTATAAATTATACAAGGAAATAAGAAAGGAAATATTATCCTGCGGCCCAAATAGGACCCGTTATAAGTTGGTTCGATCAAAACTGTGAGGAAAAATGGAAAAACATGAAAGAAAAAGTTGAAGATCGGAAAATTCAAAGTCTCATTGGAGACAGGAAAGCAATGAAGGAGTTTAGTAACCAAGAGAAGTATGCGATTTGAGACACAGTACAAGTGACCAACATTTAGCCTCAAATTAGTTGGTCTTGGTCCTACTGACCACTACTGAGACTGGCATCCAAATGAGTTAAGAGTTAAGCATGAACTTTGACAATGTTATCAAAATGCATGTGACGTCGAGAACTGTGCTGTGTTTCAAATGGCATACTTCTCTTAGTATACTAGAAGTTAGTATGCATCAGGATAGTGTACGTACTAACTAGTAACTAATCCTCCACAGTATGTTTCAAATCAAACTCTGCTGCTACACACTAACAGGAAATGACACGAAAGCTTCTTCTTCTACTACTATTTAAAGATGGTTTCAACCAGCTGTTTGAACGCTATCGCCACCTGCTGGCAGCACGTTTTGCAAGTTTGGAAGAAGAAATAAAGAAAAAATGTGTCATCCTTATACTGCTGCTGAAAATACACCTGTAAGTATATGAATATATATATATATATATATATATATATATATATGACGTAACTTCCGTTTTCAACGTCACTAAGATGGAGTCGTTTAGTGTAGATAGTATCCATCGAACCATACTCAGTTTTGTGGGCGTTTTAGTGTCAATTTAGTATGCATGGAGCACTAAATTTCGCATACTAAGAATTGAGACACACTTGCGCACTAAAAATACTAACTTTAAGTACACAAGTATGCGATTTGAGACACAGCACTGGTGGGATTGACTGCAACAAACACAACCCATCGCAGCGAAGACACGGAAGCTCACCTGGAAGCGCCCGCCACACTCGGACGGTCTGAAGCGGAAGAAGAGGAAGCGCGTGTTCACTTGACCAGGCCGGCACGAGCCCACCCTGAGCATGGGCGGAGCATTCCACGCGCTCACCTGGCTCCGGTCCACGCGCACCGTCACCAGGTCAGTCCCGCACCAAACCTCCACCGCGCGGTGGCGTCTCTCCGGAACAAGAGATTGATGCGGAACGTTTTTGGGGAACAGTAGCGCGTGGAGTTCCGGCGGAAGAGATCCACGCATGGGCCGCGCCCGGTGGGAGGCCGGCGACATTTTGAGCTGCGGCAGAAATAACTCGGGAACCATGTTGGACTGAAAAACGTCCGGACCCAGCAGCAGTGGCACCGGCTTCAACATTTCGCGAGGAACGAGCGGACGCTCCGCATGCTGATAGACCGGCAGGTGATAGAAAGAAGGTCTTTCATCGCCGCCATTATTCACTTTGACGGGCACGTTCTTCTCCGGCCAGGTGGACACCTGCACCGGCCATCCAGCAGTCAGACCGCAGCACACCACGCCGAGGAGCCAGGCTGCAGTCAACATGGCTGCCGATCCTCCACCTGAGTCTGTCGCTTCATTATCACACCTGCTGTGAAGATGGGGGGCGTGGTCACCTGCTGCTCTGCTCTGTCTTCGAAGGGTCCACATCAATGCTGTGTCTCAAATCGCATACTTCTCTTAGTATACTAGAAGTTAGTATGCATCAGGATAGAGTACATACTAACTAGTACGCAAATTCTCCACACATAGTATGTCTCAAATCAAACTCTGCTGCTACACACTAACAGGAAATGACGTGACAACTTCTTCTTCTACTACTATTTAACGATGGTTGCAACCAGCTGTAGGAACACTATCGCCACCTGCTGGCAGCACGTTTTGCAAGTTTGGAAGGAGAAATAAAGAAAAAATATGAGAATCGAAATATTCGCGAGATATTTAAGCTGATATCAGCAGCGAAGACGTGTTTATCCTTCTACTGCTGCTGAAAATACACCTGTAAGTATATGAATATATATATATATATATCAATGAAGTAACTTCCGTTTACAACGTCACTAAGATGGAGCCGTTTAGTGTAGATAGTGTCCTTCGAACCATACTCAGTTTTGTGGGCGTTTTAGTGACAATTTAGTGTGTATGGTGCACTAAATTTCGCATACTAAGAATTGAGACGCACTTACGCACTAAAAATACTAACTTTGAGTACGCAAGTATGCGATTTGAGACACAGCACAGGTGTATCAGGAAGGCATCGAAGGTTTTTGTCGTGTGTAAAATCCACTCTTCTTCAAAATGATCAATATCATGAGTTAAATTACCTTTAAGTCATGTGTCACAATGTAAGTCTCATTTTTTCAGTCTCAATCTTAGATTTTATAATATATAGTCACTAAGTATTACAAGTGAGGAAATAACAAAAAACATGTTATTGAATATAAATGACTCTTGTCAACCCTAATGAGACACACTCAAGACAATAAAGCAGTTTTAATTACCCCCTGTCCCCTTGTCGACAGAGCATTTCCAAAGCTTCTTCTGCATTAAGTTTTCTTCAAAATAAAAAAAATATATATATTTAAAAAGAAAAATATGATTACGAATTAAACAAATCTAAGATGGTGTGCTTTTCTTTGTGGAAATGCAAAATGTGCTACATTTCCTTTTCTCTTTTTAACAGAATATATGCACAACAAAAGTCAGGCTGTTGCTTTATTCACTATTGACAACTGACTACAGCTTTAGAGGATTTTCTGGAACTCCTGTTGTGTTCTCAGTTTTATCTTGACCTTTAAAGTATATACTTTATTGAATATTGTTTTGATTGTTTAAGCGCTTTGTGACCCTGGTCTGGAAAAGCGCTATATAAATTAAAATTACTTACTTACTTACACGAGGGTCATTTATTTTTGCTTATCCGGTTGCAGAAGTAGAATTACAAGTATTTATGTTGCCATGATAACTTGCCCTTCATGCAGGTAATTCAAGTATTGAATTCTTTTTTTTAAGAAACAACACAGTCAAACACATGACTGAGGTGTAGTGGAGTGTGCGACCCTTTTCTTTGTGTACCTCCTCAAATCCACAACAACGTAGCTCACCCTGGACTTGTTCTTCCGTGTGTGTGTTTGATGCAGAGAAGCAAAAGTGTGTGACGATGGAACCAGATGAACAAAAGTAAAAAGCCACATTATAAACTCAAGGTCCCCTTTAACACTAGAAATTAATCTGGCATGTGATTAAACTGAATGTTAGAGAATGAAGTCAAGAAAGAAAAAAAAATCCTTCGACTTCAAAGACATTATTTACATTTTAATGAAAAAAAAAATACTGTGATTTTCCAATCATGTGGTAACTTAATGCTTGCTCAGTAATATATCATTCACAGGAAACAGTACTGAAGACAAAGGTATCACTCAAGGTATAACTCGAGATATCAGTTGCACGTGGAGATTGATAGACTTTATTGATCCCTCTGGAGATCTCTTGGGAAGTTGGGTTAAGATGTAGTTTGGTTTGGTCCAAAAAGTACTTAGACTTGCTTAGATTCATCATTTCCTCAATGATTTTTCAGAATATATCAAACAATTTGTGGAAATTCTGGAATCTAAACAATGTATTTATTTTAAAAAACGATTTAAAAACGAGTTCTACTACTTTTAGAATATTCTCTATACAAATCTACAAGAAATTGCAAATAACATTTTCAGTAGCTATTGTCACAACTATCGGCAAACAATGGAAATATGACAATTCACAAACTTACAAGAGAAGACACTTTACAAAGTGCAAAGATTATTTATTCAAATATTTCAATTTGCTCTTGAGCAATACAGAACGATTTAGAGAATAAAAACACATGAAAATAACTAAAAAAGACGTAGAATAGTTGCCTCTTACTATATGTGACATTTGAAGTACAGTATTGAAATCCCTCGACAACCATATACATACATATACAAAATATATTTTTATGAATGATCAATTATAAATAAATACACAATCACATACAATGTGTTTCTCTTATTTCAAGTTATTGTAATTGAACCTCAACCGTAAATACTGCAGTAGATGCTCATCAGAACACAAAGGGACAGTGATCTGCAGCAAACGGCGAACAAATTATATAATTCGGGGAATTTGCGGGTGAAGGACGTTTATGTATTTAATTGCAAAGAAAGAGGGACAGAGACATGAAAATTAAGATTAAGAACCGAAAATGATGGCGGACCGAGTTTGATTTCCGGGTCTAAGTGACCAACATTTAGCCTCAAATGAGTTCTGTCGGAAGCAAATAAGATGGCGCGCATTCACCAAGTAAATTTTAATTTCTACAGTCTTAATGTTGCATCACAAATATGAATGAAATACTTTGACAAGTTCAAATGAAGTAGGAAAAGTTACAGTTATTTTCCATTAACTTGAGATCAGCTACTGTCCAGTGGAAGTTGGCCCATTGAGGGCGCCATCCTCCCACCGATTTCTAATCGGTTTTATATTTTATTTTATTATTATTATTTATTCTTTTTTAGTTTACAAATAATCATTAACATTGATGAGAATGTATTGCTTGTAGAACTACTAATAAACTATATTTGCATTGATTCAAATTCTGCTAATAATCTTGGGTTGTGACGTCATATCCTGTCTCTCTAATGGTTTAAGAATATCTTATCAGTGACATCACGTTTATGTAACTCTGTGTGTTTGATAATGATTGGTAGGTAGAAATGTTCTATGTTCTTCATCTTTAGACTTAAATTGTATCATCTTGTTATTTCTCTTTGTTCTTGTTCTTATTTTATTATTATTTATTTTTTTTTGTGAATAATTGCTGTATTGCTGTGGCTAATTGGAAAAAAACAATTTCTTGAGGGATCAATAAAGTTCTACCTTACCTAACCTAACCTATTTCTTAGGTCCTGGTGAATAGGGCAGGGTTTTTCTTTTAATTATTTTCCTATAAGTTTATTTTTGTATTTTTATTTTATAATTCTGTGTATTCTGATGTGTAACAGTGATCAGCACTGGATGGACAGCAGCAGCTTTGCATGCTTGGTTTGGAATATCAGGTTATTTATTATTATGTTTGTGTTTACTGAAGGTGAAACAGGTCTGCATACAAGAGCCCCACCTAAAAAAAAAAGGTCACCAGCCGCCCCTGCTATTATCAACTGCATTCAAGATTTAAGATTCAAAGCATTTATTGTCATAGGTACTACGTACCATGAAATTCTTCCTTTGTACCCCCAACAAAAGTGCACAGTATAAACATATATCTATATATATATACATACGAAAGAATAACATCTAAAAACAGAGCAACAAAAGTACAAGTAGTGCATGAGGTAGATGTGGTTTAACTGTTGAGTTCCATTCAGTTTTAATTTAATATTACTAAGTCAAGAGGTTAAGCTCATCAGCTCCTTTCTTTTGATTCTTAACACCAACATATACTTTGGTATATTTCAATTAAATTAACAATATACTGGTATAATGTACAATAATGTAATTTATATATCAAAAAATACACTCAAAATATATTATATTTGAGTGTATTTTGAGGCATTCTGTATAGGTAGGTAGGTAGAACTTTATTGATCCTCAGGAGGTCTCCTTCGGGAAATTATTTTTTCCATTAAGCCACAGCAATACAGCAATCTTTCATAAAAAATAAATAAAAATAAAATAAGAACAAGAACATAGAGAAATAAAGAGAAAGAACAATATATATATATATATATATATATATATATATATATATATATATATATATATATATATATATATATATATATATATATATATATACTATTGCTGTCATAGCCACAATGATCTAGTTGTGCAGTACTTGTGTGGGCTGGTATTTTGAGTCAATACTCAATACTATTACTCTGTAATATTACAGTAGCAAAACAACAACATCATTAATCCAGTCATTGAATCTTCATGAAGGTCCCTTAATAAGGATTGATGATTGTATGATTGTATTTATTTTTGATCCATTAAGTGTTGATCATGGATCATGATAAACTAGACAATTTCTATTAAAGTTTACAGAACTGGAAGTTGCCTTTCCGACAGAATTCCTTCGAGAAAAAATAATCCTTAGATTTTGACTTGCGTCTACCGTAAGTACTATAGTGCGGCGCAACGCAAATCAAACGAGGCTGTCCCCCCCCCAGCTCCAAATGGCATCCCTAGTTTAGGGGCTCAATAACCGGGACCCACCGTTGTCGACGAGCTCTTCACATCCAGGTTTGTAGGAACCGCGGGAGTTAAACATTTGTTGTTCTGTGCGCGCGTTGCTTTCTGGAGGATCTGAAGCTGCCGGAGGTGGATGATCGATTTATACACATCGATGCTTTGTTTAATGTGACGGGGACGTAGCTGTCAATCACAGTGGCCGTCACTGACGAGGCCAACGGGGGGGGGCAGGTCAGATACTGAGGAGAAAGTGGATTCAGTTTGTTGTTGATGGTCCAACACTGGTGTGTGTGTTTGTGTGTGTGTGTGTGTGTGTGTGTGTGTGTGTGTGTGTGTGTGTGTGTGAGACAGAATGTGTGTGTGCGGCCTGGACACTGAGCCGCTCTCGTGCTGCTCCAGCATCTCTTCCATTCATTCCTTCATCTGCTGACAAATGTTAAAAAAAGAGAAGAGTTTTATCCCTAATGACGTCACACAGGATGACCTCAATGTTCTGCTCTTCCAGATCTTCAGCCTCCATCTCTGTGCCGTTGAGCAAGGCAGTACCACTGTGATGGTGGAGCTAATGTAGCAGGTTGGTGCTGAAGCTGCTACTGCCTGAGAACAAATGTCTCCTCCTTTTCTAATTGCATTATATATTATTATTACACTTGCATTATATGTTATCATTACACTTGCATTATATATTATCATTACACTTGCATTATATGTTATCATTACACTTGCATTATATATTATCATTACACTTGCCTTATATATTATCATTACACTTGCATTATATGTTATCATTACACTTGCATTATATATTATTATTACACTTGCATTATATATTATCATTACACTTGCATTATATATTATCATTACACTTGCATTATATATTATTATTACACTTGCATTATATGTTATCATTACACTTGCATTATATATTATCATTACACTTGCATTATATGTTATCATTACACTTGCATTATATATTATCATTACACTTGCCTTATATATTATCATTACACTTGCATTATATGTTATCATTACACTTGCATTATATATTATTATTACACTTGCATTATATATTATCATTACACTTGCCTTATATATTATCATTACACTTGCATTATATGTTATCATTACACTTGCATTATATATTATTATTACACTTGCATTATATATTATCATTACACTTGCATTATATATTATCATTACACTTGCATTATATATTATCGTTACACTTGCATTATATATTATCATTACACTTGCATTTTATATTATCATTACACTTGCCTTATATATTATCATTACACTTGCATTATATATTATTATTACACTTGTATTATATGTTATCATTACACTTGCATTATATATTATCATTACACTTGCATTATATATTATCATTGAACTTGCATTATATATTATCATTACACTTGCATTATATATTATCATTACACTTGCATTATATGTTATCATTACACTTGCATTATATATTATCATTACACTTGCATTATATGTTATCATTACACTTGCATTATATATCATCATTACACTTGCATTATATATTATCATTACACTTGCATTATATGTTATCATTACACTTGCATTATATATTATCATTACACTTGCATTATATATTATCATTACACTTGCATTATATGTTATCATTACACTTGCATTATATATTATTATTACACTTGCATTATATATTATTATTACACTTGCATTATATATTATCATTACACTTGCATTATACATTATTATTACACTTGCATTATATGTTATCATTACACTTGCATTATATATTATTATTACACTTGCATTATATATTATCATTACACTTGCCTTATATATTATCATTACACTTGCATTATATATTATCATTACACTTGCCTTATATATTATCATTACACTTGCATTATATATTATCATTACACTTGCATTATATGTTATCATTACACTTGCATTATATATTATCATTACACTTGCATTATATATTATCATTACACTTGCATTATATATTATCATTACACTTGCATTATATGTTATCATTACACTTGCATTATATATTATCATTACACTTGCATTATATGTTATCATTACACTTGCATTATATATTATTATTACACTTGCATTATATATTATCATTACACTTGCCTTATATATTATCATTACACTTGCATTATATATTATCATTACACTTGCATTATATGTTATCATTACACTTGCATTATATGTTATCATTACACTTGCATTATATATTATCATTACACTTGCATTATATATTATCATTACACTTGCATTATATATTATCATTACACTTGCATTATATATTATCATTACACGTGCATTATATATTATCATTACACTTGCATTATATATTATCATTACACTTGCATTATAACCACCATATCTCCCATATATGTTAATGTCAGAGACTTCTGACCTTGTTCACTGCTGTCTCTGATGCTCTCTTGAAAGACACCGACCATTATCTCACTCTCTGAAAAACCTACAGTGGATTTGCTACTTATATTAAATATAGAATATCAAGCTACTCTCTTTTCAATACAAAAACATAAGAATACATTAAACCAATTTAATTAGAAAACAATTGTGAAAAATAAATATATTTCGTTTTTGTATGAACACTACACACACACACACACACACACACACACACACACACACACACACACACACACACACACACACACACACACACACACACACACACACACACACACACACACACACACACACACACACACACACACACACGCACACACACCATCTAAAAATATTCAGTAAAACAGATGTTGTGTTCTCAGTTTTATCTTGACCTTTAAAGTATATATTTTATTGAATATTGTTTTGATTGTTTAAGCGCTTTGTGACCCTGGTCTAGAAAAGTGCTATATAAATAAAAATTACTTACATACTGACATATCTCATCCAAGAAGGAAATTTACTTGTTACGAAAACATTTTTATTTATCAGCCGTAACAAAAGCATGAAATATTATCAACGTTCTTGTTTATTCTAATGTCTGCACAATTTGGTAAATAAGCACTTTTTCTGAAGTAAGTAAGTAAGTAAGTAAGTAATTTTTATTTATATAGAGCTTGTCCAGACCAGGGTCACAAAGCGCTTAAACAATCAAAACAATATTCAATAAAGTATATACTTTAAAGGTCAAGATTAAACTGATAACACAACAGGAGTTCCAGAAAATCAAGGAAAAGCCTGAACAAATAAAAACGTCTTAAGATGTTTCTTGAAGGACCCGAAGGACAGTGAGGTAAGAACGCTGACATGAACACAAGAGAAAGCAGCTGAAGTTAAGAAACTGAGGAGTGAATGGAGGAGAACGAGATCAGAAATGAGAGAATATGATGAACAGATGTTTGAAGAGAGGAGAGGCCAGGTTTAGGATTGAGGTGAGTGAACATGTTGGATGTAAATGTTGTAGATGGCGATGCAAGCACATGTATCTAATCACCAGTAGATGCCAATAGCTTTTACAGTATGAGACTATAATATTATTATATGTGTGAAGATGTTTCAAACCTTTCTTCTTCTTCTTGTCTTCTCCAGAAAAGGGACTCTTCTGGAGGGGGGATCAAATATTTAGGAAGTGGGTTTCCGGTATAATTCATGAGCCCCTCCGAGTCAGACGCACAAGATGAGTACAGACCGACCCAAACGGAATATCATCAAGAAAAAATATGTGAGTCCTTTGATTTCAATTCAATTCAATTCAATTCAATTTTATTTTAAGTGTCTTATCATAACACAGATTGGTGAAGAGAAAGAGAAAGATTTGTTGGATAATTTACTGGTAAATTATTTAGAAAAATGTTTCTTCTACCACCTGTTGTGTTTTAGAATAAAATAGGTCGTGTTTCGTGTCAGTCAAAGGGTGAAGTTTCCAGTTTCCACAGAAAAAAAAGAAGTGAAAATACACCTTAATATCTGCATTTTCACTTCGTTTGACGATGAAAAGATGATGTTGATAATGATAGGAAAGGTTTGCAGCTGAACTTCTCTGAACCTTTTATTCCTGTAGATGAGAATCTCACCGTCATGAACGGACAAAAATAAACATCATGTTAAAGTAACAACCAAACATGCCTAGATATGTATAAAAATGTAAATTTAGTTCAGTGAAAAGAGATGATCTTACTGACCCTTGAACTGAGTCCACAGTTGAAGCGATAGATGCTAAGGTTTGCTGCAAACATCAACATTAATAACAACAATTTCAAATCGTTTCCTTCGCTTTTTCTACTTCATCCCAAAAAAAAGAAATCCTCGTTTTTTACAATACAAGCAACTAAGATGATTCTGGTTTTGAAATTTTCGGATTTTTGAAATTCTGAAACACAGGACAAACTACCACTGCATCTGTTTTTCTGGAAGACAAGGAGGTCTTTCACCTCAACCCAGAGACGACACAAGGGATATACTCGCAAAACTTTTGTGCAAAATCGTGTGCTAGCAGTCAAACCTCAACACAGTGTTGTGTTTTTGCCTTGTATTGTTTTCACATGCTCACATTTAGTTACTATTTCTAGGTAGGTAGGTTGGTAGAACTTTATTCAGGAGGTTGTTTTTTTCCAATTAGACACAGCAAGTACAGCAATTTTTCATAAAAAAATAAAATAAGAACAAGAGAAATAAAGAGAAAGAACAAGATGATACAATCTAAGTCTAAAGATAAAGAACATAGATCAAAGACAAATAACAAAGGATACAAAGATCAACATAGAACAGAACATCATGATACTTTTAGTGAAGTTGTGTTTGTTTTTGCAGGACATCAGCGATGGGATGCCCTGGTGTGAAGAGCGTCTGGTCCGCAAAGTTCTCTTCCTCTCCCTAAAAGAATTCAGGAATACACACCAGCATACACACAACAACTCACACATTCGCACGTTCAAATGTACGTCCAGCACGGTGTCGTCGCCTCACAAAACGAAGCCAGCGCAGCGGAAAGTCAAACCCAGGTCCCAGGTCGCTCACCGTGAGAGGAAGATCAAAACAGAGGATGCTAACATTTCAAAGCGGGAACGTTCTCGTGGGCACAGCAACAAAGTGCAAAAACAACACAACTTGTCTCAGGATTCACCAAAAAGATCTTTGCTCCGGAAGAAGCCACGGCAATCAAAACGGTGTGCGGGGAGAGCTGCACAGAACAAACTCCAGCAGGAACACAAGCGACCGTCCGCCAGGACTCTACGGGCTCACAAAAGTCAACTGCCGCTGCTCAACTGTAAGAAGGCCAGGACTGTGAAACAAACAAGTGACAATAGGAACAAATCGCTGAAGAGTTGTGCTCCTGATAAAACTCGAACGCCGCAGAAAAACCACATCCCTACTCGCAGTCTACGCTCACACCCTCCGAGGAGGCTCAATGGTGAGTATGAAAGTCTGACCAAATACATGTTCAGACATGGTTCAATACAGTCATTAAAATGTATTTGTTTCTTATACGTGCAGGTTGTCATTTAAGTACAGAAATAAAAACCCCAACAGATGTTGGACAAATGACTAAATTAAATCTAACCAAAGCTCACCTGAGAGATACAAAACTATGCTATACGCTGAACGAGTCAAATTGCACAGAAATGAGCTCACACCTGTTCTGTGTCTCAAATCACATACTTGCGTACTCAAAGTTAGTATTTTCAGTGCGTAAGTGCGTCTCAAATCTTAGTATGCGAAATTTAGTGCACCATGCACACTAAATTGACACTAAAACGCCCACAAAACTGAGTATGGTTCGATGGACACTATCTACACTAAACAGCTCCATCTTAGCGACGTTGTAAACAGAAGTTACATCATATATATATATATATTCATATACTTACAGGTGTATTTTCAGCAGCAGTAGAAGGATGACACGTCTTCGCTGCTGATATCAGCTTAAATATCTCGCCAATATTTCGATTCTCAAATGTTTTCTTTATTTCTTCTTCCAAACTTGCAAAACGTGCTGCCAGCAGGTGGCGATAGCGTTCCTACAGCTGGTTGAAACCATTGTTTAATAGAAGTAGAAGAAGAAGCTGTCACGTCATTTCCTGTTAGTGTGTAGCAGCAGAGTTTGATTTGAGACATACTATCTGTGGAGGATTAGTTACTAGTTAGTATGTACACTATCCTGATGCATACTAACTTCTAGTATACTAAGAGAAGTTTGCGATTTTTTTGACACAGCACTGGTTTTATTTGACATACTGTTCTATCTGTACAAATCACCTTGTTTCCAATTTCACCAAATCCATCCGATCGTCTTCCTTCTTATCCATGTCTCAGTGGCAACATTACAGACTTCCTTGGTGTTTCCCAGAGAAATATGAGACGTACTGTGTCATGGAACCAAAGACACATCTCTATAGTTTTCAATCATCATCTGTGTCGTCTGTAGGACACTTTTGAACTCCCAAAAATATGTCCAGAACTTCTATAGGAACCGTTATTGACTAACTAGACCACAGGTGTCAAACCGGCCCAGAAAAGGGCCGAGACGGTGCAGGTTTTAGAACCAACCATATAGTTGAACCAATCAGGCGTCTGGATACAGTAATCAATTGATTGTTTCTTGTTTAAGCCGACACCTGATTCGTTAACTCATGTGTGCTTGACTGGTTGGAACAAAAACCTGCACTGTCTCGGCCCCTTTTCCGGACCAGTTTGACACCCCTGAACTAGGCCATCCCATCAATGTTGGCACCATTCATAAAGATGTTTAATTTAAAATGATCATCCACAACGTTTGTTGTTCACTTTGAATGCTACATAAGTGATAAACTACTTTACTACTTACTTTACTTCTACTACGGTTGTATAAAAAACCCCAAAAAAAACTCATCTTCCAGATAAGTGAAGATATTGACATATCTTTGGATAGAAAGTTCAGATGTTCACGGGAAGCAATTGGAACTCTTAGTTATGGCAACTTGTCAGCGTTTCTTTTTATTGATTTGGAAGCTGTTTATTTGTTAACATTGAAATGAAAGAATAAGCAAACGGATCGTCTGGACAATGTGTCATAAAGGCGTGTCTGAGAACATGAAGTCTTTTGGTAGCGTTCGGATTCAACAAACTTACGATTCAAGATTATTCATACTAATATTTATGCATAGTTCCATCACAAACGTACGTTTAAAATGTGCTTCCTTGACAATGCAGTTGAGAAAAAGTGGTTAGTTTTATCAGTCCATCATGTGTTATGGGGTGGTTAACCCTTGTGTAATCTCAGGGTCAAGGTGACCCGAAGGCCCAAAAACAAAACAGTGGTGGAGGTCGTTCAGTTTGACCCGGTGACAACTCAAGAATTAAGTCATGCTAAGTAGACGGAGCTCATCACCAAAAAAAAGCTATTAAGTCCTATGTCTGCACCTTGAGACCTTGGCTCTTGCAGGCGTTTGAGAACATGATTTGCTGACTGTTATAGAAACAGAGTCTTTGTAGTAGCCAAATCATACATACATATGCATACGTTTTTATGTGATAATTTCTGCTTTTGTAGAAACGGATGGTATAGCATCATGGACGATGAAACTCTTTAGTAAATAATGGTTACACTTACTCCATAACAGCTGCTGTGGTGAACCGTGCCAGCAAGTGTCAGTCGGCCAATCAGAGCTCGAGCTGGTGCTCACTGACACGCCCTCAACATCGCCTCCCTGACCTCCCTGACCATGCAGAGCTGGCCAGCAAGAGGTCAGTCTGTGTAACATCTGGAATGTTTGCTATCAGCTTTCATTATGAGTGAAATCTAATGAAACCAATATTGTTTGATTATTGATTACTTAATGACACAGTTAGAATGATAACTGTGTCATTAAATGATAAATGAAAACTACACAATAAATATGAAATATGTATTGTGTATGAAATATTTATTGTGTAGTTTTCAAAGAAATATTTCATATTTATTGTGTTGTTTTCAAAGAAATATTTCATATTTATTGTGTAGTTTTAGGAGAAATCATTCATATTTATTGTGTAGTTTTCATATAAATATTTCATATTTATTGTGTAGTTTTCAAATAAATAGTTCATATTTATTGGGTAGTTTTCAAATAAACATTTAATTTTTATTGTGTAGTTTTAGGAGAAATATTTCATATTTATTGTGTAGTTTTCAAAGAAATATTTCATATTTATTGTGTAGTTTTCAAATAAATAGTTCATATTTATTGTGTAGTTTTCAAAGAAACATTTAATTTTTATTGTGTAGTTTTAGGAGAAATATTTCATATTTATTGTGTAGTTTTCAAAGAAATATTTCATATTTATTGTGTAGTTTTCAAATAAATAGTTAATATTTATTGTGTAGTTTTCAAAGAAATATTTCATATTTATTGTGTAGTTTTCAAATTAATAGTTCATATTTATTGGGTAGTTTTCAAATAAACATTTAATATTTATTGTGTAGTTTTAGGAGAAATATTTCATATTTATTGTGTAGTTTTCAAAGAAATAGTTCATATTTATTGTGTAGTTTTCAAATAAATAGTTCATATTTATTGGGTAGTTTTCAAATAAACATTAATATTTATTGTGTAGTTTTAGGAGACATATTTCATATTTATTGTGTAGTTTTAGGAGAAATAGTTCATATTTATTGTGTAGTTTTCAAAGAAATGGTTCATATTTATTGTGTAGTTTTCAAAGAAATAGTTCATATTTATTGGGTAGTTTTCAAATAAACATTTAATATTTATTGTGTAGTTTTAGGAGAAATAGTTCATATTTATTGTGTAGTTTTCAAATAAATATTTCATATTTATTGTGTAGTTTTCAAATAAATAGTTCATATTTATTGTGTAGTTTTCAAATAAATAGTTCATATTTATTGGGTAGTTTTCAAATAAACATTTAATATTTATTGTGCAGTTTTAGGAGAAATATTTCATATTTATTGTGTAGTTTTAGGAGAAATATTTCATATTTATTGTGTAGTTTTCAAAGAAATAGTTTATATTTATTGGGTAGTTTTCAAATAAACATTTAATATTTATTGTGTAGTTTTCGAAGAAATTGTTCATATTTATTGTGTAGTTTTCAAAGAAATAGTTCATATGTATTGTGTAGTTTTCAAAGAAATAGTTCATATTTATTGTGTAGTTTTCAAAGAAATAGTTCATATATATTGTGTAGTTTTCAAATAAATATTTCATATTTATTCTGTGGTTTTCAAAGAAATAGTTCATATTTATTGTGTAGTTTTGAAAGAAATAGTTCATATCTATTGTGTAGTTTTCAAAGAAATAGTTCATATTTATTGTGTAGTTTTCAAATAAATATTTCATATATATTGTGTAGTTTTCAAAGAAATATTTCATATTTATTCTGTGGTTTTAAAAGAAACATTTCATATTTATTGTGTATGCAGAGCTGGCTAGCAAGAGGTCAGTTCCTGTAACATCTGGAATGTTTGCTATCAGCTTTCAATTTAATGAAACCAATATTGTTTGATTATTGATTACTTAATGACACTGTTAAAGAGGAAAATCCAACTTAAAATAGTCTTTCCTGGTTGTTTAATTTCAATGTAGATTCCTCCTGTTAAGGAATTTTCTTTTCCAAGATGAAGATTTAATTTGATTGGGGCTTCACTATTTCATAAAGATAAAAACGGATTTCATCAGCATGAATCAAGATCCTGAGATTAAATCAGGACGATAAAAAAATAGATGTATTGTTTAAAAAAATCCATTTAATGTCTTGTGTTAATTCGATTAAACACAAATGACCTTTGTCGAACTAAGCTGCACCTACTTGGCCTGCTTGTGTCGGTAACCAAACTGCTATTGTGCTGTCCAGTGATCTCAGTTAGAACAGAAGCTTCCTCTATTGGAAATTTGCATTTATATACTTTACAAAATCATCGTCGTTGTTTGTACATTTGCCACCCGACGAACTATAGTTCACTTGAAAAAAATTGTATGATTTCCTCATTAATAATGTATTGTTACTTCAAATATATAGTAAAAACAACTTCCATAAGTAGGATCCTAACTCTGAGTGTTTGTGTTCAAAGGCCGCGGCTGCAGGCGCAGAGGAAGTTCGCTCAGTCGCCACCAAGTTCTCCAGGACCTTCTGCATCGACGACGTCAGAACGCTGTAACAACTCCCACCACCTCCCAGCAGCCACCTGTCTGACCCGGCGTCCACCCAAGACTGAAGACTTCCTGTCCTTCCTATGCTTGAGAGGTAGACCCCATGGAGACCTTGATTATTATTATTATTCAGACCCGTTGGATTCCTTTATATAATTCAATCAAGATGTGATGATGTTACTTTGATCCGAGCATGAATAAAGGTCTTCCATACGACCAGGTGTGACAGATGTGCGAGTGTATATAACTTCATTATCTAGACTATAAACTGTTTTGTGTGTTTAATATTTCATCCAGTGATGTGAGGTGAGGTTCATGGTTGGTGAGGCAGTGTCAGTTTTACAAGTGTTACCATTATATTGGCGACATTCAGAGATACGTGCGTTTCAATGGCATGTTGTAATTTTTTTGCTTGTGATCGATTGTGTATTGAGTGGTGAGGCACTGCCTCGCCTGCCTCCCCTAATGATTTCATCCCCACTCAAGCTAAAGTTTATTTTGTTAACCTTTTCTTGACGTAGGTTCAGCAGCGTCACCGAACAACATTTCTTTCCTGGCGAGCAAGCAAAGCAAAGAACTGTCTCGTATTCATCAGCTGACTTCCTGTCTGTCCATCGATGAAAAGCCTGATGGGAAGAACATCAGTCTTTACAGTAAGTTTAACGGCGTATGTAACATGCATGTTTAAAACACAAGATGTAGCCTTTATTGGCTGTTTTAAAGTACATGATTTACATGTGAAAAAGTGCTTCTTACTTTTCTTGTATCTTTTAAACACTTGTATTGAGCTATAATACTGCAAATGCTTTAAAATACCAATAATATCATTCACACAAAATTTGCCAAGTATAATTTATCCATATAAAATGATATAAAAATGATTGTAAAACATTTCTGTTGGTGTATAAGACACCCAGTGAAAGTATTGTTAATTATATACAAAAAGTATAAATTGTATACTGCAAAAGTCCAAATCTTGATTTGGAAAGTAAAACGACACAATGTTATTTCTACGATCGATCCCATAATAAAGATTTTAATTTTTCATACACTGGCAGTGTTAGAATATACTAAGATCTCAGTTGAAAAACTAGTTTTTCAACTGAGATCCGGATCAGTGTGTTAATGCCCTTCATTTATTTTCTATTATAGTGTCTCTCTTCATGCAGTTGTGTAACTGATGGACTGTAAGTGTGTGATCCACGTTTGTATTACCTCTAATGTTCTTTTTCATTGTGGTTCTGCAGGGTCGGGCCTATCGGACTCTATAAATGGCGGCCCAGAATCTGAGATGGTCGACTCTTTCTTCCCTCTGAGCGCTCGAGCTCGGAGGATAAGAGAGAGGGAACGACGAGGGGAGGAGCAGCAGAAGAAGATGAGAACAGCGGGAGAGTGTCGTGAGGAAAAAGAAAGAGCCTCAAGACGTCACCTGAGACCCAGACAGCTTCTCTTGAATGCCAAAAGGAATAAAAAAGTCAGTAACATTCAGACCAAATGGATCACATTTAATTTGTATGAAAGGATAACCTTGGGTTTTATCACTCTTTTGACTACTTTTTAATTCAGGCTAATGTGTGGTAACATCTTTTCAAAGATATCCTGGAGGTCAGCTTGTCTGTGTTGAATGTTGGTCAACACTGCAGAAAACTGACCAGAAACTGTTTCCTTCAACTGAGAAAAATCTCTAAACTTAGGAAAATGTTGTCGGAACATGATCTGGATCTTATAATCCATGTGTTTGTTTCTTCTCGTCTGGACTATTGTAACAGTTTGTTTTCATGTCTTAACAAGAAGGATGTGTCTCGCCTGCAGTTGATTCAAAACTCTGCAGTGAGAATTCTGACCCGCTCTAGTAGAAGAACTCACATTTCTCCGATCCTTAAAACTCTTCACTGGCTTCCAGTTTCTTTCAGGATCAACTTTAAAATTCTGGTTCTTACTTTCATATCTATTCATGGTCAGACCTTCCATCAGTGATCTGATCCAGCCTTACACCCCAGCTCGGGCTCTGAGGTCTGTGGATCAGAATCTACTGATGGTTCCTGAACACGGTTCAGGACCAGAGGAGAGAAATCCTTCCAGACTGTTGCTCCTAAGCTTTGGAACCATCTCTGTGTTTGATGATCTACTGACTCCTTCAAGAAACATCTTAAGATGTTTTTATTTGTTCAGGCTTTTCCTTGATTTTCTGGAACTCCTGTTGTGTTCTCAGTTTTATCTTGATCTTTAAAGTATATACTTTATTGAATATTGTTCTGATTGTTTAAGCGCTTTGTGACCCTGGTCTGGAAAAGCGCTATAGAAATACAAATTACTTACTTACTTACTTGTTTTAATACGACTCAATCTTTTACCTTTTTAGGCTATGAAGACGCCCAGACCCTCTCAATTAAGAGCCACCATCGGCGGATCCCTCCCTCACAATAAACCTTGGGTGCAGGTCAGAGACAGGCGAGTCCCGGGTGCCGGTCAAAAGTCTAGCAATACCAATCCAGTGAAAGACCAGCCCAAAGGCTCGAAGAAGGAAAGGAACCATAAACACCACCCCTCAAAAAATAACCACCAGCTGCCTCCGAATCAGCGCCTTCCTCTAAGCCACCAAAGTGTTTTAAAAGTCTATTGCAAACCCAAGAACCCCCACACGCCCCAGCAGAACTCAGGAAGCAGAGCCGCAGCTCCGGTAACTAACGGTACGTTCAGGGGACAACGTAGGGAAGTCTCTGGAATCATCAGGCTGTCCAGACGGAAGAGAGGTCTCCCTCCGGATACAAAACCAGCGACGTCGCCGCAACGAAGCTCTGCAGGTAGAAGAGTCTTGAAGCCGGGCAGGACTCTAGGATCCAAGATGGAGGACCGCGGCGCCGCCGTAGAGAAGGAACGCCGTCACGAGGACGGACTTGTGAAATGTCCGCCCGATGACGAGAAGATGAACGGAGAGTTCGGCCTGGTGAGCATCACGACCGTGGAGCCTTGTCTGGAGAAGGTCATCAACCAGTGCGAGCTCGGCCCGGTCGGCGGCGTCATCGTGCACGTGAGCCAGAGACGCGCCAGGAACCAGACGGCGTCCTCCGCCAACGCCCACTCAATAAGAACTTCGGATTCTAGAACGTTGACCAGAGCTGCAACTTCTAAAGGTGCTAAACATGGTTCAAGCGGGTCGACTTCACCAACCAGCAACTTTTCTACTCACAACTCCCGCCTTGATGCCAGAGACTCCTCAGAGAAGTCAAGCAAGGACAGGTGCTGTTCTTCCAAGGGCTCGGCCAGACCTCCGAGCCGGACCAAGTCTTCTACCTCAGCCACTAGGACCAGCCCTCGAACCCTCAGGCGCTAACTCCTCCTGAGGAACTGTACACTCGTCAGACTGTATCTTAATGACTATTTTGACTATTTTAATCCGCACCAGGTGGTGGTCGATGTAAGATATTTTCAACTCTCTCCGGGTCAAAGGTCACTGGAGGAACAATGAAGATAAGCTGTTGATGAAAGTGAAATGTCTGAAACCTTTTCTTATTCAAACAGGTGTGTTTGGCTGACATGGAAACATATTTCCTGGCACTTGTTCATCCCTTCCATCATGAAACATGTGACATGAGAGTGAAGTCGGGTCGAATCGGTTCCACTGGAGGATGCTTTAAAGAGTCGCTACGTTAGAAGCCTCACTATTGTGTGTTATTGTGTATTTTTTTCTGGACTAAATCAACTTTGAAATTAGCTACGTGCCCGACACAATTAGTCAGGGGGGGGTTAACACTAAGAATGACACAAGTCTTATCCCCACTGTACCCCAGTTACTTGTGTTTACAGCTGGTTACTGCCTTTGTGTGTTGATTAAGAAGCAAGACTGAGGTCAAAATGAAAACCCTTCTCCATCTGTCCGTGTCACTGCTACTGCCTTTGCTGCACTGAGTCTCCATTCTTGATTTATGCACCTCAAAACTCCGATGAGCCCTCATCTCATCATGTGACCTGCAGAGGTCTTGACAAATGTTGGTATCATGGGTGGTTGATCCACCTCAGTGCAATGTCACGCCGCATGTTTTGTTATGGTTTCGGGTTATGGGTCAAAAGTGAAGGCGTACCTGGTTATAGAAGGAGAGTATGTCTCTAGTCAGAGCTCAGCATCGCTCTGAATAACATGCTTGTGTTTTTATTGTTAATGTGTTAAAAACATGCATAAAACAGAATCCGATTTTTTTTTTTCAATATGCAAACTAAGTCTTGTAATGTAACGCTCATGAATCACACCTGAAGTAACACAATTTATCCTTTTTACCTGTTTCTCTCGGTGCTCAAAAGGGATAAGAACTAAAATCATTTTACTTTATATTTGTGTGTGTGTGGCTTTGGTATAAATAAATACAGAATTCAGAAGACTTTTGCTTTAGCAGCAAAAAGGATGCTGGAAAACACGTGTTTTTTTTACAAACTGCTACTACTTTTGTTTGCTCTGTTGTTTTTAGACGTTATGGTCTTTCTTGAAGGATCAGGTGCTACTGAAACATCAGGTTTTCTTTGGAAGTGGATTTTGAGGAATTTGTAAAACTGTAAGAAATACATTTTAACTGAAACAAATGTGTCTGTTTTTTGCTGCAAGATTACGTTTTTTAACACTGACACACACAGCAAACACACGTATCAGAGTCTGTATGTTGTTGGACTTAAGGAGGATAAGTGAGTATTTGAAGAAATCCATGGACAACATACAACATGCAAAGGGCAACTAATGTGAAAACTCTCCTGACTTACTGACACGTCTCAAATGTTGAAGTCTTCCTCTCCAAGTTTTGAAGTTATTACTTTATAAAGTCCCCCCCCCCGTCAGAAATGTCCACCAAAGGAGAGGTTACGAGAGCAGAGTCATTTTAATGGTCTTCACTCTTCCTCCAGCCAGTTTCTAATCTCACCCTGCTTTGTTTATACAACAAGTCCTTTGGAGATGGAGACTTCAGGAATTGATGACACGCGGTTAAAGGCTCTGATCCTTGACCAATCACAGCGGAGTGGTTGAGGTTATAGTAAACGAAATTTACTTTAATTTAAATTAATTTAATTTAAAAATCAAGCGTTTGCAGTAGGCGGGGCTTAAGTACATTTTCTAATGTAAATATTTCAATTAAAGGTTTTGTACAAAACTGAACTTACTACAATAGAGGTCAAAGATCAAGTCAAGAGGCAGTAATATCAACACATTAGTGACTCTTTAAATACATCAATCTCCTTATTTCACTTGATTGTTTAAGCGCTTTGTGACCCTGGTCTAGTAAAGCGCTCTACAAATACCAATTACTTACTTTCTACTACAAAAACAAAAGCATATATATTTTACTGATAATGAATAATTCGTTTCGTTCGATTGAAGTGCAATTAAGGAGATACATTCACGTGTGTTTAATTCACATTGTTGATGATACTATGTGATATTGCGTTATACATAGAAGAATGTAGTTCATTTATTTATAAAATAAAAAAGCTAAATGTCTAATTATCCCTCTGAGCTACAGTACCCCTCCGAACCGAACGGTGGCAGTAGTGGCATTTGTTTATTTTAGCAACGAACAAACTAACGGCGTGTAAACCCTGAATAAAGCCTGAAAGGTTAACTTTTTCGACGTAACTTTTATTTTATTTAATTTAAAAATGTTCTTTTTAACAACAGGTCGTCAACAATTATTTAAAAAAATAATTAAACGAAGCTATTATCTTGTGTAACCAATTTGGTTGTTATTGGGACAGAATTGACAACAAAAATAAAAAAAAATGAACGTTACATGTCACACAATCACAAAACGTTAGGCGTTAGTTTTGCCGCGAAGCTGTATGTGTTGTACTGTGATAAAGTGATTAAAGATAAAGATAAAGATTTATCTTTCTTAAAATGTGGTTCTTTCATTGCTGTCCATATTTAATAGGCGGCCCGTTGCTGCTCACACACGCTCGCCTCGCAGTCTATATGGAGGGAAAATCCTCGGTGCTCTGAGAGACCAGCCTGTAAAGACTTAAGACAGATATTCTTCATCATTTCCAACATAAACAATAATGTAGATTTAATAACGTCGATCTATTTAAAGGAATCATGTTCGGAAACTTCCGCGAAAGACTTCACATGGTCCAGCAGGATCTAACGACAGGGTTTGTGCTCCTTCTTCTCTCACTATATTATTATGACATCATATCTGATATAAACACATTTTAAATGACTGTTCAATGTCTGGGCGTGTTTTTAAAGACAACATGGTGGGTTTGTTAAGATTTCCCCTTTCACTGGTCGCGAAATAGAAAATCCGGCCACAAGTACTTTCAGGTGACAGTCATGTGACTCCAGATCATGGTTTGACAGCACATTTTTCCTGAAGCCATTTTCTTAAAGCCTTTAACAAGAAGTTTAATTTCTCTCCAACTTCTATTTGCATTTTTTTACGTTTACGTGCGAATGAAAGCTGATAGTAGTCACTGACATAAATATAGAATTTTAACGCATCCGCCTGTTTCTCATTTCTAGATTAAAGACTCTTGGGGACAAATCCAAGGAAGCAAAAGTGAAGAGAAAGTCCAGGTGGGTTCATGACAAACAGTTCTTGTGAAGATGGAGTTCTAAATAAAACTTATGATTGTGATTATAAATGATTTTTGAGTGTTTATTTGTTTTTATTTTGTTAGGTTGGAGGAGAGTTTTCCTCATTTCAGTGCTGGACTGGAGCTCCTCAGCAGGTAAACCTGCAAGAACAAACATTACTCGTATGAACCCGTTACTTTATTCATACTCATGTAACTGTGTCTGTTGTCAGATATGAGGACGGCTGGTTTCTTCTCCACAAGCGGACGACAGATGCTGCTCGTGCTGCTGAGGTCAGTCACATCCTCTTCGAACCTGCTCTGTTCTCAAAGGGTGATTTAAAATGTGTTGATTTGTGTTGTTGCTAAATTTGTCAACTGTTGTTTTGACATATAGAGCGGCTTGGCTAGAAAATATATGAATGATGCTTCAGTATGTGTTCAAGAACTACTGATGCCAAAGGTTGTGACGAGAATTAACCCCTTAACACACTAAATTGTCATCATTGATGACTGCATTCATGTTAGGTAGCACTGAAGTGCAAGTTATTTGCAATTCACTGAACAATTAATGTTGAAAATGTACATTTTCCAAACGGATAAACGATACAATTTAATGTAGAAGCAGTGATAACACTCGCTACAAATTCCAGGAACTCCAGGATATCGTTACTACGGACAAATGTTCAGCTCAACTCTGCTAATTGGACGTCACTATATATTTAATTAGATGAAAATCAAGATGATAATAAAATAGATAATTTCTCGTCCCGTCTGATCTATCTTGTTATGTTTTCCCATGTTTGGATAACTTCAAAATCAAGCATTAAGTTAAAACTTTTAAAACATATTCTGGTTAAAATAGCTGTCCTGACAGTAATGCTGAAGGTCATGTGGTTCGATAAGTATATCGGAATCTTTTCAGCATTTTGGAAAATGTCCGTCATTTAAAACATATAAGTGTTTTGAACATTTGTAATTGGGTATTATAACTCTAGTGCCAACAAATGCACGACTTCGTAACTATTAATGTTAGAGACAAAGGGATAATTAGGACATAATCAGCTAGATAAAAATAAATGCATCATATCGATGTCAAATCTGAGTTTGAGTAAAAGTGCAACGACTGTGTCAACAGGCCGTAGATGGCGACGTGGTGATGCTCTCCGCACACTGGGAGAAACGACGAGCCGCACTTGAACAACTGCAGGAGCAACTGCAAAGTTTACCTGCTTTTATCAGCGGACTGGATGCTGTGACTGCTGCCATCGGTAGGATGTGACTTTCACTCAGTTGGTGACATGATGTCTTGCTTGGAAAAAAGGCGGTTCAGCTGGACTGGATGACTATTAATGCTAGTAGAACTAGTGAACACAAGCAGAAACTAGAGTAACACTAGCTTGTACAACCTAAACATTATGGTTATTTTTATAATTTTCTTCCGTTCTGTAAGATCCGTCCAAAATGTTTCCTGTGCATTACTTTGCAGCTCACCTGGAGGGAGATTTTGAGGAGATGGAGAGCAGACTGGTGTACCTGGAGACGGTGTGTTGCCAGTGCGACCAACAGAATGCCAAACAGCAACATATCGACCAACTTGAAGTTTACAAGAAGAGGAAAAGGTGCAAATATAGACATATTTTGAATGACTGGAGCAAATCATTGTTTCTAAAAATACTCTCTTTTTTTAACAAGATCATGAATCAACAAATGTTTTTTTTTAAGTAAAATAAGATGATCAGCTGCTAACTTGCTAAAGCTTGTCAAGTGATTCATGTTAAAATCTTCTCTCTTTTTTTATTCAGGAAAGAAATGGAAGCTCTCGAGGGTAAGACATTATTATCTTTCATTAGTTTCAGCTGATGAGCCCATGACAGGCTGCTGAGAGCAAACCGAGCACATCTCTACTATAAACTGAACCAAAGCCTGGTCTCTATATACTCTACAAAATACATGCATTTATCCTAAACATTTCACAAGAAAATGATCAGCAAATAACGATCTCCTCAACAACACTGGACAAAATAAACAAATGAAAAGAAGGCAAGTTTGCTGCTGTAACCGCAACACAATAAAATAAATCGCAGGTAAAAACATAAAATATTGATGAAAATTATGATTATAATGATTGTAAAAAACGTCAATGCCGGGCCCCGACTCGACCCCTGAATTTCTGATTCAAAGCTGCTGGTTCTATTCATGAGTCATTCAGGCTGGTGACGTGATGGAGGCAGATTACAGTTCATGAACTTGAAGAACGTCTATTCTATGTTCTATTCTAAAAGTATCTTGATGTTCTGTTCTATGTTAATCTTTGTATCCTTTGTCTTTGTTATTTTTCTTTGATCTATGTTCTTTATCTTTAGACTTAGATTGTATCATCTTGTTCTTTCTCTTTAGTTCTCTGTGTTCTTCTTATTTTATTTTGATTTATTTTTAATTTTATATGATAAAAATGCTGTATTTGCTGTGGCTAATTGGAAAAATACAATTTAAGTTCAATAAAGTTCTACCTTACCTTACCTTACCTTACCTTAGATATAGGGGGCTTCGTAAACAAGAGAGAGGATGGTTTAATTTGTAGAAATCTGAATAAAAGATTCATCATTTTACTTTCTTTAGAGTTGTTTTCTCCCAGACATTTCTTCAAAACTTCACTGCTACTGTAATGTTCTGTCATTACGCACGTCTGAATTTAGTCTCTGATGGCTTGCCTGTGATCGCGGAAGCGTCAGACGGTTTTAATTGCAATTAATTAACTGTCGTAATTACAACACTGCCTTCTGTGACGTGAATCTCAAGGACCTTTAAGTGGTAAACCCGTGTAATTGCAAGACTTGTAAATGGAGAATCCTTGTATTTGCTGAGGACATGTTAATGTAATTTCACAAACAGAATTTCAAGTTTTACAAATGTATTTTTTTATTTTGTAAATTAAAATGATATATTTACAGATAACAAATGTTTTTTTAAATACAAAAATACAAGTAACAAATGTGAATTCACATTTGAGAGACATGTGACCACCAAACAATTTTAGTTACCAGAAGATAAAAGCAGAAACTGGCACAACAAGAGTTCAAGAAAATTGGTTACAGTGAAACGGAGAATTCATGTTGTTGCACTTTTATGTCATGTGTGACATAATTTTAGGCCAGATTGAGTTCAAAGTGTGGGTGATCAGATTTTCCTTTCTGTTTTATTTTTCGGCCTACATTGTGGACCCTTTATTGGTTTATAAATAATATTAAGTATAGTTTCGAGTGTCGAGTATTGTAGAGGTATATTCTATATTCAAATTTTGTGAATTTTTAAGACGTTTCCATCAACCCCTTTAGTCCGACACAAAAGTGTGCGTGATTTTGTGGGACATATTTGGGTGAAGTTACCAAAGCCATCTAATTGACTTCCATTGTTAAATTAGTGAGAATACAGCGAAATAAGTGACAAGCTGAGCAATTCTTCACTACGTATGAGTGGAGTACGATGAAAAAAAAAAAAAGGATTACGATTGGCGAGATTTGAAGAAAATTAGTGTTTTGTGAATTATTAGACTGAAGATGAACAATACACCTTCCTGGTGCAAATATTTTAAAAGTTGGTTAAAAGTATTTATCACTCCACCTGACACTCACCTACTACTGAAGTATTAGTTTGGCCAAATGATATTTACCAGATATCAGAAAACGGGAGAAGACGTTAAATTGCATACAATCAGTACCTCCTTGGATTTCTGTAACCAGATTTCTATTTTATTGTTTTAGTTATGCAAAAACAGAAACGTATGTTGAATAATAATAAGGAATATTACAAAAACAAGCTCATAGTCCTTTTTTTCAAAGTTACCCGAATACACAAATACAAGATGGTCGATTTGAAGGATGACGAAGTTTAATGTGAGAAACCAGGTATGTTTTCTGTAATTATTTGGGTGGGTTTAGTGCTGTAGTTAATTGATATATCAATATTCAATTAACTTGACAAGACTAATGTTTGCTTGAACTTTTCTAGTGGAGCTGAACAACGAGCATGCCCATAAGGTGGCGCAGCTGGAGCTGGCCAGGCAACAGAAACTCAAGGAACGACAGAAGGTCTACGAGGAAGCTTTCAACCAGGACGTCAAACAATATCTTTCTAGCGGACAGGTGCAGCACAAAGGTAGGATTGGATCTGGACAAAAAAATCCTCGCAACAAATCTGAGTTCCGTATGTGTCTACGTGCACAGATCTGTTGGAGGAGGACGACGTGTCCGCTTTGGATCAGATGACAATCACAAATCTATCGGACCAGGAGGCCCTGGATGACTTCCTCAACTCCTCAACGGACGACACGAGCACTGCTTCCTCCCTGACCTCAGGTAGGGTGTGGGTGGATCGGTGCCTCGCCGGTACAAACGCTGTTTGACATTTAAGACGATATCTTCTGCTTCATCTAGAAGGACAAGCAAGCACGATGCAGGAGGTGAAGTGTGATTACATGTGTCTGATTAAATGTGTGTGACAGAGATGGTGTTTCTAGTTCTTGTATAGTCTGTGGTTGGGTGACGTGGTGATCAGGTGAAGGCCCTCTTTGATGTGCTTACTGTTTTCGTTAGCTTTGTCTCAGCTCCCCACTTCTGTCCCCCTTGTTTTGGTTAATAGATGGATAGAGGGATGAACTTCATTGAGCCCTCTGGAGGTCTCCTTCGGGAAATAGTTTTTTCAGCCAGCACACAGCAACACAGACAATGGATTCATTAAAAAACAAGAACAAGAACAAAGTTTCTATAAAAAAGAAAGTGCAAGATTACAGCAATCTAAGTGTAAAGATAAAGAACATAGATCAAAGACAAAGGATGCAAAGATTAACATAGAACAGAACATCATGATACTTTCGCTCCACTCCTGCCCCCAAACTCAGAATTGTACAATCTAATAGCACGAGGAATGAATGAGTCCCTGAGTCTATTAGTGTTGCATCATGGGAGGAGCATTCGTGCTGCATCTGCTTCTCTGTTCACTGATGACAGTGTTCAGAGGATGACTGTCATCATCCATGATGGACAGTAGTTTGTTCAATGATCTCCTCTCAGCAACTGTCACCAGTGAGTCCAGCTTCAACCACAGAACCAGCCCTCCTGATCAACCTGTCCAACCTGTTGACCTCCTCTTGGACACATTTCCACCCCAACACACCACAGCATAGAACATGACACTGGCCACCACAGACTGGTAGAACATGCAGAGGAGCTTCTTGCAGATGTTAAATGATCGAAGCCTCCTCAGAAAGTACAGTCTACTCTGAACCTACTTATATACATGGTCTGTGTTGCAGGACCAGTTTACTGTCCAGCCACACACTGAGGTACTTATAGTTGTGAACTATCTCCACCTGGTCAACTCTGATGGACACTGGACGTGGCTTTGTCCTGGACCTCCTGAAGTCCACAGACCAGGGTCCACATGCATATGTGTCAGTTTGTCCGGGAGCAGAGTGGGCTGGATGGTGTTACTAGGCACTAGAAAAGTCCAGGAACAGGATCCTCACTGAGCCGCTTCCTTTAGGTGGGAGTAGGTCCGACGCAGGAGGTGAAGGATGTCATCTTCTACATCAACCGTGGGCCGGTTGGCAAACTGCAGGGGGTCTTGTGCGTGCTGAAATTGTGGCCTTAGACGGTTGAGGACCAGCCGCTCCAGTGTCTTCATCAGCTGCGAAGTCAGTGCCACCGGTCTGTAATCGTTCAGCTGGCTCGGCCAAATCTTTTCCGTTGAAAAAATAGTTGAGACCGTTTGCCTCCTCCACCATGTCCACTGCAGTCAGAGGACTTGGTCCCGGTCCAGTGATGGTTTTAACACCATCCCAGACCTCTCTTATTTGTTCCCCACTCAGCTTCTCCTACAACCTCCTCCTGTAGGTGTTCTTTGTCTTCCTCAAGCATCGCTTCACCTCCTGCTGTGCTGACCTCATGGCGTCCCTGTCCCTGCTCCTGAAAGCCACTTTCTTCCTGTTAAGGACATCCTTTGTTACCCACAGTTTATTATGAGGGTAACAGCGGACAGTAATATATGGCAATTAGTTTCTTTTTCTGGCAGAGAAAGATGTTTTTGTTCCTAAAGGAAACTAAGTGCTAGCTAAAAAAAGAATCTCCTGTTTACTGTCAAAAACGATTTCTCTTTTTGGAGGTTTTTCCAGAAAAGTCCAGTTTTGGGAAACATTACAAAATGTTTATTGGCTTATCTCGTTTTCTATCTCTTTATATCTGAAGTAGCGTATAGGTTTTTACACAACATGGGAATTTGTGTCCAATGTTTGCAAAAATAAAAAATGTTTTCTGTTTTAAAGAGATGATGCACTTGACGTCAATAAATCATGACTCGATGCAACACGATTCAAAAGCTTTTGTATTTAAAACGTGCATAGAAATCATCAATACGCTAGAGAAGGGAACTGTCAATCAGTCATACAGTCTCTAAACTAAAGTCTTCTCTCACCAGGTCCAGACCTTGAGTCCTATTCACCCGACTCCGTAAGAAGCCCGCCTTTTAACGTCCAACCAGCCGTTCAAGATGCTGGATGGGTGCCTGAAGATGAAGCTGCTGATGACAATCTGAAAGATTTTCAGGTCCAGTTAGACGAGGAAGAGGTTCAACCAGACCTGTCTCTGGTGAGCTTGCAGGAACCCGTGCATGTGAGGGCATCTGATGACAGTGACTCTACTTAGCACAACCCACTGTATTACCTTCTTCAAGAGATTCGGTTCATGTGATTTTCCAAAAGTCAGACTTTTTGGAACATGTTCCAAGCTTTAATATGTATTACAAGACGACTCAAAAGATGGAAAATGTGTACCTGAGTGTGATGCTTCTTCTCAATCTACAAATAAATAAATAATCTAAAGACCATTTGCATGGTTATTGTTATTTTACTTTCAAGTATCTATGAAAAAAAAAGGGTAAACAACAGTATTTTTCCTGTTTTGTGAACATTTTTATTACACTGTACTGTAGGAGGCAGAAACAAACATGTTAAATGTTATCTAGTGCTACTATAAATGCTAATGGATCTGCATTGAAATGCAGTGGCTCTCATTCATGGAGGGTGAGCATAACGAATTATTGGCAGGACATTAATGGGATTTTAGTTCGTATCTCGCGGTAACTACTCGAGCGGTAGATTTAAAGAATGCACTTAAATAATGTTTGTCATTATTGGAAATGCACTATTTACTTTATATTGCGCTACGTGATTTATATTTAACATTTATTTAGATTAGTTGACACAATCAGCAGGTTTAAAATCCAGATTATGTCCATGATTTTGAATTATTGATGTAAATCTCAACTCAATAGATTAAGGTAAGGTAAAACTTTATTGATCAACTCAATAGATTACACAGATTGTTTGTACAAAATTGTGAAAACACAAAAATATAACATATTTAACAAAATATTCTTCCAAGATTCTTTGTTATTTGTTAGTGATTTTGCTTCATAAACAACCCTGATCACTGTCTTTTCAAATGAAAGCATGATGTTGTTGGCTTCTGAAAACCACTAAAGGAAGTAATTAAAGCAAAAATATTTGTTCATTTTAATGTAGTGACTCAGGCCATTTATGTCATGGAACAATTCATGTCGAGGCTTCAATACAAGATGGACGTTACAGAACTGTACCAAATAGGTATTTGGATGTTTTTAAGTGTGTCAGAAGACAATTGTACGTTATTTGTTACGTTAAAATTAACACTATTCACCTTTAACCGTGAAAAGGAATGGATTACTCTAAGAATAATCCCAACGCTTAATCGATAGGGGGGTGATCACTTATAGGAAAATATGGTTTCAGTTAAAAAATGTGTTGTTTATTTTTATTTTAAGGGATTAGTGTCATTGTTTCATCTTATTTGGTCACAATCCTGAAATGCAAGGAAAGAATCCAATTGTTTTATATCTTTTATTCATCCCTGATAAATAATAAGCCCAATAAAACAGTCATCAAACATTCAAAGCACTTGGTAATGTTGCTAAAAGATTACTTGATTTATTTTATATATTATCATTATTTTAGTGTAACATCCCCCAAACCAAAAGAAGCTGTGATTCAGTTATGATTAAAGTTGCATGAGCATGATTCCCTGTAGAGTCAGATACACGAGCAGAGAGAAGCCGTCCAGAATTAGTCGATGAGTTCTGGATCTACAACGTCACACAGAGCACTTGGGTCAGTTCATTTCTGTCCAAATATAACGACATGTATTTCACAATGAATAAGTATGCTGACCTGTAGCGTAACAGCCAAATGTCCCATCCTTGCTGGTACATTCTTCACTCTCCTTGCAGCTGGCAGGGGAACATCTGAACTCTCCAGAGTTGCATGTGCAGCTCTCGGAGCAGTCCTCGAGTAACATGGTCTGTCCAGACTGAGAGCAGACATTCATGATTGATAATGAGATGAAAACATTTTTTTCACATATTTTGCACAAGCGTAAAGTTTAGTGTCTTGACCAAAGGGTTTTTAACGACCTCAGCCTGTGGGACAGGGGTGTCAAACTGGTCCAGAAAAGGTCCAGGTTTCTGTTCCAACCAGTCAAGCACACATGAGTTAACCAATCAGGTGTCGGTTTAAACAAGCAACACCTGACTGACTATTAATTTATTAATGTCTTCAGACGCCTGATTGGTTCAACTATATGTGCTTGACTGGTTGGAACAAAAACCTGCACCACCCTGATCCCTTTTCTGGACCAGTTTGACACCCTTGCTGTAGGAAGAGCATCTGGGAAAATATCTAAACCTATGCTGTGTCTCAAAACGCATACTTGCGTACTCAAAGTTAGTATTTTTAGTGCGTAAGTGCGTCTCAATTTTTTTTTTTTAGAATCCCTTATTAGTCCCGCGAGGGGAAATTCAACCATTCACACATACTGATGGGAGTAGGCTGCACACTTGCGCCAAGTTCACCATCAGGAGCAATCAGGGTTAAGTGTCTTGCTCAGGGACACAACGACACAAGCTTGTCTGGAGCTGGGATTGAACCTGCAACCTTTTGGACTGCAGGCAACCACTCTATGCGAAATTTAGTGCTCCATACACACTAAATTGACACTAAAACGCCCACAAAACTGAGTATGGATCGATGGACACTATCTACACTAAACGGCTCCATCTTAGTGACATTTTAAACGGAAGTTACGTCATATATATATATATATATATATATATATATATATATATTCATATACTTACAGGTGCATTTTCAGCAGCAGCAGAAGGATGACACGTCTTCGCTGCTGATACCAGCTTAAATATCTCGCAAATATTTTGATTCTCATATTTTTTCTTTATTTCTTTTTCCAAACTTGCAAAACGTGCTGCCAGCAGGTGGCGATAGCGTTCAAACAGCTGGTTGAAACCATCGTTAAATAGAAGTAGAAGAGGAAGCTGTCGCGTCATTTCCTGATGCATACTAACTTCTAGTATACTAAGAGAAGAATGCGATTTGAGACACAGCATTTGTTTGCCATATTCCTTATATTCCATACAGGCTATATTCCAGGATGTGTGGACCTGAGGCAAGACCACGTTTTGGGCCCCGGTTTAGAAGAGAATGCATCAGCCTAGTTACATTTGCAACAACAGGTTAAAATGCAATCAATTTCTCAGAAAATGGATACACTTATTTTTAAGGTATTTCCTAGTTTTGGGAGGCTGTTGACTGTTTTTTCCCCCAAAAACTATTCGACCACTTCACTATTTTCGATCTAATCACATCCAACAGTAGTTACCTGATGTTGCTCCTACATCGACTTACTTGTAGGTTGTTTAAGTGTTTATTAACTTCAAAAACATCAGCATCTCAACTGTCAGGAACTTAATTGTGGAATTTCCAAAGAAGTTTAGATACCTTGTAGTACCGACCCTCCAGCACACAGCCACACTGCTCGACTGGGATGCACTGGGCTCCGTCCCACATGCCTTCGTCACACTGGCAGCCCTCCTGGCACACTGGGCAGGGCTGGGACTCCACCAAGGAGTAGCAGGTGGAGGAGCAAGAGGAGGAGCAGAGTTCATAGTGACTCCTTGCTGGACATGTTACAGCTGTGTGGACATGAGGAGATTCTTTAGTCTGACATGAAAGTAACTTGGGAATAATCGGCAAATCAAATGAAGCCGTTTGAGATTATTGGATGTTGTTTTGTCGGTCAAAGTGACACTGTTTAATTTTAATTTAAAGTGTCAAATCAAAACTGACTTATTGCTCATTTGTATAGTAATTAGTGCAGTATCTGCTTGTTAAAGGCTGAATTATTAATAATAAAAAAATATATTTTAAAGCGACAGAAATACCAAAATGAGTCACAATACAATAAACCACAATAAAAAAGCACAGTATGAAAATAAGGTAAGTAAGTAAGTTTAATTTGTACAGTGCCTTAGGAGTTAAATGAAGAGAGGTGTGTGCGATATGGAACATTTTGACTACTGATGCTAATCAACTTAACTGCTGTGTCTGAAAGATTTTTTTTTCTCCTGTTCTAAGTCTGTATTTCCTGTTTGTATTACTAACTTTGTGTCTCTACTTGCCTATATCAACGGTTAGGAAATAGAATCAGAGAAAGAGAGCCGGCTCATCTTCAGACACCTGTTTGGTTTTACTTTTGTAACCAAAGGGCTTGTGTTGGTTTAAAGAATCCGACTTACGACAGAGTTCTTTTCTCCATTCACCGACTGGTATCCCGGCAAGTTGGCAAGCAGTGACATAGCTCTGAATGTGACGACACAGAGTTTCCTTCCCTCCATCCGTGGACACTTCCCTGGAAATCGTTACGTGTTCGATCATTTTGTTTTGGATCTATAGCCTAGTTTTAATCACACTTACCTGACACAGGCGTTGAAAGCGATTTCTGCTGGAACGGTTGAGTGGCACTTGACAAACGGTCCCGTCCAGGCCCGGATAATGTCACACTCGAGTTCAGCTGCGGGAATCTTTTGTGGATCTGGTCCGGGACAGGATGTTCCCGCACAGCCCACCTTGCAGGAACTGTCGTCGGTGTTGACCACAAACTTTTCAAGGGCTTGAGTGACCGGTTCATCGCAGAGATCCACGTTGTAATTGCCACACAGACCAGAGGAGGAGCCGATGTACGTGGACGGGATCTGTAGAAGGATCCCTGCGACCGTGTCGTAGGACAAACTCAGACCAAAGTCCGTCACGATGAGGATGTTGATGCCGTTTTGATGAGCTCTGACTCTTCCTTCCGCCAGAGACACAGGTAGGTATGTTCGGTCATCGTCAACCTAGGACGCATCAGTAAACTCATATAACTTATTCAGGCTCGTTGACGAGAAATGTTGAATGGCATACCGTGATTTCCCCGATAACTCCGGTCTGCATTGATATCTCTATGTCGTAAACCTCCATCACGACATTCCGAGTGACTCTGCCATCCTTGGCTGTCTTTTGAGACACCGTTACAGAGAACTCTGGCCGTCCATCTTCCTCCGTTTTCACCTCTGACAGAACGAACAAACAGTCTCCCCACAGAGGAAACACCTGTAAAGATTGAAGATGTTACTTGACACCAGACAAAATGGCTGGAATTGTATCCGCATATATGAAGGCAAGGTAGGTTTTGTTTTAATCATCGTTTTTCCATCTGTACTGATTGTTTAAAATGAACAATTCAGGATTTTTTTTTTCAAGACAATGAACGGATACATCCGATTTTGTCGTGTTCCATCTGGATGAACATTATTATTATGCTGCAGCAAACCCTGCTTGGTTCAGATCTAGCCCAAAAAAAAGACACTGAGTTAATTTGTCATGACTTCCTACAACCGCATATAATCGGAGTGCTTAAATAAATCTACTTCCATGTGACTTTTGTGACAAAATGTAAGGATTTTTCATCCAACACTTGAGGGTTTGCTATAAGAGCTCAGTTCTCGCCATCCCATGTTTGTTTCTGCTTAAGGGAATTCAATTAGTTTCCAACACAACCAGGGTGGTTGTTTGTGTTGCTGTGATGCTGTGATGTAGAACGAGCACATTTTAAGCTTTGCTAACATCTGATGATGAGGAAATAGAGGAGAGAAATCCTTCCAGACTGTTGCTCCTAAGCTTTGGAACGATCTTCCTCTCTCTCTGTGTTTGATGATCTACTGACTCCTTTAAGAAACATCTTAAGACGTTTCTATTTGTTCAGGCTTTTCCTTGATTTTCTGGAACTCCTGTTGTGTTATCAGTTTAATCTTGATCTTTAAAGTATATACTTTATTGAATATTGTTTTGATTGTTTAAGCGCTTTGTGACCCTGGTCTAGAAAAGCGCTATACAAATAAAAATTACTTACTTACTTACTTACCTCCAAAAATGTATAGTAAACATTTGATGCTCACTAACAGGAATAAAAAACTTATTCCAAAATGATCTGACTAAAAATGTACTAAAGAGAACACAAACAAAAAATAAGCACAAACCAATACATGAGGAAAAAAAACACTTATTATTATTATTATAAGTGATAATAAGTGATTCTTTTCCTCAGTTTCAACATTGCATATTTACCATCTTTATCTTGTTTTGTAAACATAGACAATGACACACACGCACACACACACACACACATATATATAAACGACCATTACCTGTCCATCAAAGGATTTCACTGTCCGGTCTCCGAAGACAGAGCAGAATCCTAAACCCGAGGGAACACATGACGCCTGTCCGTCCTTCACAGCACACTTCTCATTCTCAGGGCAACGATAGGATTTATCACAAACTACTCCTCCACTGTCTGAACATTCACAGCGAGTGTCGCATGACTTTAATGGGAAGAAAACCTGTAAAAAAAAAGGAAGAGAAGAAAGAAAGCCAGGATAAGAACTTCACTGGTTACCATGGAAACGTTCGGCATAGTACCTGTCCACTCTGATAATACTGTCCTTCAAAGTGACAGCCACACTCCGCGACAGGAACACACTTGTCGCTACTTTGCAGATATCCGTCGTCGCAAACACATCCCTCGGTGCAGTTGGATGCGTCGTCGCAGTCCTCCAGGTTTCCACAGGTCGGCTGGCAGCTGGACGGACAGATTTCATGATGGCTATTGGCACCACAGCAGGGATCTGTCGAGGAATCACAAACAACGCAGGGTTAAATCAGTTCATCCATTCTTAGGAACTTACCGGTGATCAATTATTCAACTCATATCTTTAGGTGTAGAAAAACGACACACACAGACATGACGTGACAACTTCAATTGGCTGCTAAAGTGTGTTGTTCTTGTCAATAAGACTTGGGAAAGGTGTGGCCCTTCGTCTACGTGTTGACCAAATCAGAGTGAAACTATAACTTATCATGTAGACATGTTTACATGACAATGAGGCAAAATCACTGACGTTAGAAATAAACAATTTAAATGAACCCTTTTCCTTAATATAATTGGTTTCTTTCCAAATTTTAGGTTTTAAATCTATCATATTAGTTCACAAAGTAATATCTTGATCATCAAATCCCCAGATCATCAAATTGTATTGATGTCACCATTGAATAAGTCAATTTAAAATGCATTGGATTCTTTGTATAATTCATTTTTTATTTTCTTAAAAAAAAAAAAACACTTTTTATTGAAGCTCTTTTTATTCTTACCTTGTTTCTTTTGGCTTGACGGCCCAACAACTGTCATAGTTTATGTTGACCCTCAACAAATTGAATTGTCCACTCGTGATTTCAATGATATCACATGCAGTCCAAGTGTTTTTTTCTAAATCTTTAAACTTAATCATAAAAAAGCATCCATCCTGATAATCAAACTAGTATAAAACATTGTCCCTGGAGTGAGTGCTTCATTTATCCCCGGGAGCTTGTTTATAAATGATGCTGAATTTATCCTCCTCACCTCAAACTTCCTCTTTATCTTATAAAATGTAAGTCTTACCTCAAACTTCCTCTTTATCGTTGAGATAAAATTCAAGTCTTACCACAAAATTCCTCAGTCCTCCAATTCTCCAATTTCCCCCCATTCTCTTGACATGCTCTGCTGAATGCAGTGAGGCTGTTGCACAGAGAGGATAAGTGGCCTTTGTACATGCACATGTCAAAGACACAGTCATCAAGGTAACCTTTGTGGTCCAGTACGCGCTGACAGCCCCTGAAAGGAGACAAAAATTTAAACAATTTAGGAAATAAGAGGCAACAGATCACGAGAGAGAAACTCATGGTCGCACCTAAAGGGTCCTGACTTGTCTGCGATGATGCCACAGTATTTCCGCTGCTGGTAATGAAGCTGCAGTCCCGGGGAACACTCGGGACAACCACCACCATCGCATTTACTGGTGCAGCCGGGCTCACCTCCAACCTGTCCGCGAGGATCACATTTAGTTGACACACAGAATTAAGCTCTTATATGAAGAAAAAAAAAACTCTTAGCTAAATTTACTGAAATAATTTAAGAACTGTTTTTGTTTGTTTCATGTCTCTAGACTGTGAAACATCAAGCACTTCTTCCCTCTGCTTCACTTCTTAGACTACATGCAGCTGTTGAAGAATCGAAAATAACTTGTGACTCCAATAGTGTAGGAGGTAAATTCTTTCAGCTTCAACAATCGAAACATCACACGTAACATATTGAGGTTGATCAGGTCAGATGTCCAGAGGAACACTTATTTTTGTTCAACATCCTATGGACGGATTCTTAAGTGATGCAAAAACTGCTTTCACCAACCTTCCAACTGTCACCAAAGGCATTGTCATTTTCGGCCTCCTGACCATCAGGTTTCATTATGTCATCATCAGGTTTGCTGTTGTAGTTCCCACACAGACCTGCAGATGAGATGAATGTGTTCAAGCCCAGCATTTGAACTTCAGGTTAAGTTAGGTTAGGTAAAACTTTATTGATCCCTCAGGAGGTCTCCTTCGGGAAATTGTTTTTTTTACAATTAGACACAGAAAATACAGCAATTTTTCATAAACAATTTCCCAAAGAAGACCTCCTGAGGGATCAATAAAGTTTTACCTTACCTTAAAAATAAATCAAAATAAAATAAGAACAAGAACAAAGAGAAATAAAGAGAAAGAACAAGATGATACAATCTAAGTCTAAAGATAAAGAACATAGATCAAAGAGAAAGAACAAAGACAAAGGATACAAAGACTAACACAGAACAGAACACCATGATACTTTTACTCCACTCCCTCTGATGGACACTTTACCCAGAACACACTATCTTGACCATTACTGCTGCTTTAATCATTATATTGTGAATAAACTTTACATATTTACTGAAAGATCCCATAACATGTATTCTGAGAGTTACTGATAAAGAGTAAACTAAGTGACCAAATTGTTTTAAAAAAGGACTAAACGTGAGTAAGAAAAATAAAGCACAAATAATACTGTATGATAGGCAGTGTAACTTCATCTGGAACCAAACCTGATGAACTCTGTTGTCATACCTTCTGTGGAAGAGGAGTATGTACTGGGAAGCCTCATGCTGACATGACTGTTCCAATTGAACCACAACTTCAGGCCAAAAAACGTCTTCACAACTGCAAAGTAGCCGTCCTTGACCACGGACAGCTTTCCGTCGCCCAGGTTGTACGGCAGGTTTACTGCTCGATTGTTCACCTGATGACAGTGAATAAAGTTGTGAGGACATCGAGACTGGTGCTGATTCTTTTCATCCACTACTTTCTTCAGTATAAAACACAAAAACCTCAAGGGCAGACCTGATAACATCTGTAATCTATCCAAATAAAAAAACAAAATAACTTTGAAAGCCATTCAAGGGAGGCTGTATATCCAGTTCCAGTCTCCAAATTACCACATGTATCAAATTTCAACAAAATATTCTGCCTTCAACTAATTCCGGATGTGATTGTTAGTTCTTTGTGACAGTTTTCCTGATCGAGGAACCGTATTACTAACTTTGTGTCTCAGAGAAAGAGAGCCGGCTCACCTTCAGACACCTGTTTAGTGTTACTTTTGTACCCAAAGTAAGTAAGTAGATTTTGATCCAACTGAGCCCCAGAGGCTGAACAGCTTCGTCAATTACTAGAAATCAAACAGTGGCTGAGTGAAAACACTGCAGCTAAATTTGGACAAAACTGAAACTCTTATTTATTGCACCTGATGATAAGGTTCCAGGGTTTAGTCAATTCTTGGGTAACTTAGGCCATAAGTTACCCAAGAAAATCTTGTTCAACACTGAAGAAAACTGACCAGAAACTGTTTCCTTCAACTGAGAAAAATGTCTAAACTTAGGAAAATGATGTCACAACACATAATCACAAATAATACTGTATGATTGAGACATATAATCTATGTGTTTGTTTCTTCTCGTTTAGACTATTGCAATAGTTTATTTTCGTGTCTAAACAAGAAGGATCTGTCTCGCCTGCAGTTGATTCAGAACTCTGCAGCGAGAATTCTGACCTGCTCTAGTAGAACAACTCACATTTCTCTGATCCTTCAGGATCAATTTTAAAATTCTGGTTCTTACTTTCAGATCTATTCATGGTCAGGCTCCTCCTTACATCAGTGATCTGATCCAGCCTTACACCCCAGCTCTGGCTCTGAGGTCTGTGGATCAGAATCTACTGATGGTTCCTGAACACGGTTCAGGACCAGAGGAGAGAAATCCTTCCAGACTGTTGCTCCTAAGCTTTGGAACAATCTTCCTCTCTCTTTGTGTTTGATGATCTACTGACTCCTTTAAGAAACATCTTAAGACATTCTTATCTGTGCAGGTTTTTTCATGATTTTCTTGGACTCCTGTGTTTGTCTTATGTGTCTTGGCCTTTTAAAGCATTTATTTTACCTCTATATTGTTTTTAATTGTTAAAGCGCTTTGTGACCCTGGTCTAGAGAGGTGCTTTACAAATAACCTTTACTTCACTTACTTACTTTGAATTATGCATCCTCACCAACAACTATGCTCCATCTAAAAAATTAAAATCGTGTGAGACTGTTCATGAAAAAAGTAGTATTGCAGCTAATGGTCCATTAGCAGTCAGTGAGGCAATTGCTACCTGGACAAACAAAAATAAAAATAAATTCTGTTTAGTTTAATGGTAATGATAATAACTGAGTGTGAAATGTGTTTTTTTTTTTTTAAAGCCCATATTTTAACGAAATGGAAACATGTTACTCTTGACAAATCGAGATGCTTGTTTCAGTCAAGTGTTCTCAAAGATTAAGCCTGTAAACTAGTAAAAACTATTAAAAGACAAACTCTGGGACCATTTTGTATCAGGGAAACCAAAACCTTTGCTGATTTACTATTATTTGAGATGAATATTTCATGCACCAAATGTTTTGTTATGGTTATGCTATTTTAATTGTGCTGTTTTAACACCTCTAACACAACAGTGTCAGGGTATCAGGGTCTATTATTACTCCATCATCAATTCAGACATTTGTCAGTGACTGTTCTAACAATGTCATCTTCTCATTGCAATCACTGCAGCCACATGTGAACAATTATGCATAGACTTCATTTGCACCTACTGTATGTTAATGCAGACTCTGTGCACCCATTACTTTCAGGGGGTTTACATGTTAAACCCTTGTGTTGTCTCTGGGTCAAGGTGAACGACCTCCGCGACTGCATATATATTTCTGGGTCAAGGTCATTAACCTTGGCACAGAGACAATACAAGGGATACCTCAAAAACACCTCCGGGTCACCTTGACCTTGACACGACTCAAGGGTTAAGCATGTGATTCCTCTATCTATCAATCTACCGTTATGTATGTGAAACTCACCAGCGTCACCCCAGGGTTGCTACGGCTCATGCTGATTGTGATGTTTCCAAATAGTGTAATAGAGAAAGACTTGGTGTAGGACACAGCTTTGTTACTGCCTCTGTGTTCATTCTGGACCAACACTCGATAAGGTACTAATCCTGGGTTTGAGGACTTTGAGAGCTGGGAGAGAACATAAGTGCAAGTGCCCTGAAAATTATATCGCCGGTTGTCGAAGGTCAGGTAGTGAGGGTCTCCAGCACTCTGACATCTTGCATAGGATGCTGGGTAGCAGTCTCTGACCCCATCGATCATGGCACAGTGTTCATTCTTATTGCAGCTCACTGACTTGCACTGTTGGAATTCAGGACAACATACCCAAAAATGATCATGGCAATGTAAAACAGCAATGATCAGACAGTAAAATTAGTTCCATCACCTGAACGTGTTGATTCAAGCACTCACACTTCCGAGTACATATTTTGTCATCCCAGAAAGAACTACCTGATGGATAGTACTTGTTCTGATACTGGCATCCACAGCTGGACTTTGGAATGCACCTTAAAGAAAGGCACGGAGGAAAGGAAAATCCAAGTTGACATTACCTTGCTAGAAGTTGAATAAAGTAGAACTAAAGGATGATATTTAGCACAACAGGAAGGCAACAAATCTAGTCAGGACTCCTGCCTAACCAAGTCAATAATAATAAATATCCCAATTCAATTGAATTAAATATTGGGTTTTAACATCAACAACAAATGTATATAAAGTAATAAATAACAAATAGGAGCATAATGAAACAAAAATAAAATGTAAATATTGAATCACCTGTCCCCACTGAGCACCAAACCTTTGTCGCACTGGCATCCTTCTACACAGGGGGAGTCACATCCGGTCTCACTGTTGGGGGTCGAACAGGAGGCAGGACAGGCAGAACCACAGGCCTCATAATGTTGACCAGTGGAACAGGCCATGGCTAGAAATAAGACAAGTAGCTGTATTTGTATGATGTTTTGAAACCTTTATGGGTCAAGAAAACAAAACTGTAGATTTCACTGCTTTCACTGTAGTAAGTTAGATGACCCTTGTCTTTTCCGTGGTCTGTTGATTTTTTTTCGTCACCTTCCATATTCATTTTGCCTTGCTTAAGTTGGCATACATCACATGGGCATGTGGCTGAGATTGTACGTTAAATAAATGTTCTATCGAATTGATTGGGCATCTTGGGCTTCTCCTCTCTTGTTTGTTCTCTGTCACTAAACACTTCCCTAAACCCATCCTTCAACATTTATTCTCATTTGAAGTCTCTGTATAATAGTAGACGTCCAAACTCTCTGTTCCTTACCTCAGTTAGACTCTTGCATCTTTATAGGTCACCATGCCAACATAAACATTATTATAATTGGATAAATATTTATATATAAATATATATGTTAAGTGTAAAGTGGATGAGTCTAAAAGTCAAAGATAGGACATACAATTAAGTTCTTTTTTTGTCCCTGTTTTTTTTTCTCCACCTGTGCACCAACTTGCAGGAAAAAGGTTTAAGATATACACTCACGGCATCTGACAAAACTTCTCCAGTTAGGGTCGACCTTCAAGCCCTTGGACTGGCATGCATTGTGGTAATTCTTTAGATTATCACAGAGAATCTGTTTTGCACCTAGTAATAGAAATGAGGAAGAGCTTGATTAGTGCATTATTAATGGCTTTAGACTATATGAGGCATTAGATCATGCATGCATGTCATTATTGGTTTCATTTTTAAACAGCCATGACTCGTGTAGTAGAACTCTTTAACGATTTGCTTTGGTAAGAAGTACCTTTATTTATGCAGAGATCATAGACGCAGTCCTCCAGGTATGTGGCTGGGTTAATTTCTTTATGACAGAGTGAGAATGGCCCGTCAGACTCAACAAGGATTCCACAGTACTTTGCTTGGCTGTAGTGGACTTGTTGGGCTTTGGAACATTTAGGACAGTCACCACGACAGTTATCATGGCAGAAGAGATCTGGGTCTTTTACTTTCCACTTCTTAATCATAGTCAGTACGCTAGAGAGACCTGACCCTGCAAGAAGCATTCGGTTTAAATCGAGCTTCGTTGAAGACCCATTTGATCACTGTACCTGCAGGGAGGTCATCCGTCCTGTCTCCATTGTAATTTCCACAGAGACCACCAAGGTGTTGATAGTAGGATGATGGTACGGTAATGTAAAGCATCATATTGCAGTCATATTTAACAGTTAGACCAAAGTCTGTCCTGAGGATGTAATAGGAAGATACTTTCTTCACCGTGATACGCCCATCAGATAGAAAGATTGGGAGATTTTGACGCTCTCCATTCACCTGGAAATATAAAAGATTATCTTTTAACAAACATTGGCTTAATATGTTGAAGAGAAACGCAAAATGATAGTAAGTTGTTTTTTTATTCGCTTACCATTTGCTTTTACATAGTTCATTGAATATTGTTTTTTTCAGAATTATCCGTTGCACCTTCAAGGCCTAATGGTGAAAATGATTTTCTAGCGGGTAAGAATTAATGGGGCCACATGAATAATCACTTTTGTGTGACACAAAAGTGGATAAATTCCATGCAATTTGTTAACAAGTCAAAAGTGTGCCTGCATCATTGAACATATTCTTATTATTATTGCAATGCAAACACGCTCGATAAACAAGCCGTCGGTAAATGCAATATGTTTTGGGAACGCAATATGTGGGTAGTAGGACGACAGGAGGCCCATGGTAATCTCACATGAACAACCTTTCCCTGCGATACAACTTTAGATAAGAGGAAGAAAAAAAAAGATGGATGAAAAGTTTGCTAACCTGTACTTTATGTTTGCCGATGACAATAGAATGATCGTACACGCTGACCGAAACCGTCTTCACATATGAAACGCGTCTGTTTCCTCTGTAATTATTTTTCGTTGTCACCGTAAAAGACACAAGGTCAGGAGCCTTTATGGTCACAGTTGACATAATGTAAGAGCAGGAACCCTGGAACACAACAAAGACAATGACCAAACGTTAAAGTAGAGTAAGTGCATTTTCTTTTTTCAATACAGAACTCAGATCTCAAGGGTTTCCTTTTTGTTGATACACAGAAAACTGAGGCTTTTCCATGATTTTTCTGGAACTCTTGTGTTGTTATCAGTGTTATCTTGACCTTTAAAGTATATATTTTAGTGAATATTGTTTTGATTGTTTAAGCTCTTTGTGATCCAGGTCTGGAAAAGCACTCTATAAATACAAATTACTTACTTACTTACTTACGTACAAGCAGCCTACATATAAAAAGAATGACAAGAGGTAAAGATAGCTGCTTTGATTTTTTTTATTGGCTGTTGTGCCAAAATCCATACCAAAAACCTATTTGGAATACTACATACATTAAATAGTTGAATGTATAATATTAAAAACTTTGATCATATTGTGTTGCCTCTTTACCTGAAAGTCAAAGCGTCGACCATCAAATGTCATGTAGTGGGGGTCACCCACAGCATGGCACGTTGCAGTGGAAACATGGACACACTTTCCTTGAACACAGTTTTCCTTAATTCTACATTTCACGTTGTCACAGGGGTCAGGAGGTGGTTTTAGTGCAGGTCCGTCTACAAAAGACAATCAATAAGATCTATGTTTATTGTATGTATTCATAATGTAGGCTATACGACTAATAATGGAATTTAATTTGCTAAATTGATATAGTATAAATGTCTTATCGAAATAAGACATGCACAGAAAGACATGTAGACGGTGCAAGCTGACAAACGGGGACATGTGTTACGTCACCGATCTTCAGAACATACATTTGCTTCTACGATGTGACAGGAGAAAGGTAACATGACATGGTGGGGAGGATCATGCAGTAAATACAAGGAACAGCTAATTGCTAATTGATATTATCGAAATAATATTGGCACGTATGCAAATGTTTTGTTTCTCTTACCTTCAGTACAAACACCTGCTGTGCCGTAACCTTTCCTTTTACCACCCCCGTAAACATACACTGCCATTTGAGCTTCACCTTTGACTGTCAAATGGCTTTGCACCTCTCCAACTTTGACATTAGACCACACTCTCTGTTTATCACAATGGAAGGCGTTCCATTTGGGTGACCAACACTTCTCCTTCTTACAAACCCTCACACTGCGAGCACCCTCTCGCTCCGACACAATGGCTACTGTACTGGAGAGTCCGCCCACCGTCTCCACCGTCCAATCTGTGGCCAGTTTTGAGGTAGGAGTCAAGGTCAACATGTAGGGGTCATGAGGAGCATTGTTGCTGACCAGGACAACCATCACTGGCTTGTTGCTCCTCACGATCATTGGTTTATTGGAATAGACTGTTGTGTACGCTCCAGCCCTTCTGAGCTTCCTGTTGGTTGAGAGTTCAATATTATTAGAGTAAGAGATAAGTTGTTACAAATATATAGTAATAAATTGTTATGTTCTTGCGTGAGGAAAGGATTGTAGCCAAAAATGTAAAGGAGCTGGGCAGCCCCCCAAACAAGTTCTAGCTGTCTTCTAAGACTAGTGTCATGGGTCTAGAGACCAGTCTCAAGACCACTATTGGTAGACTCTATCTCACTGGTCTATGGTCATGGTTTTGGGTTATCTCTGTTTCACCCTGACTTGGGATATACAGTAATACTGTTTACAAAGTATAATGGACTGTTGATATACTGTACACTTTCAGAAGAATGTTGACAGGAGCAATTGGAACACACAGCAATCACAAAACCTGCAACATTTTCACTGATCTGATCTGCAAGGTTTCTATCGACTTTGTGGACAATATAAGACATTTTTACACAAATGATGTGCCAACATCATGTCACAGACTTTTTAATTGTCTAAACTGATGCGTAACAATACAACTTCCGATTATGTAAGCAGGTACCAAGGGATCTTTTTTTTTTATCAAGACTGTATAAAGGGCAAATGAAAGAAAGCTTTATAATTTTACAAATAGTTCATGATCAGCTATGCCAACACTTATAAGTTCTCTTAAGAATAAAGGCAGTAATGTAGTCATCCTGGGCATCAGGGGTGCATGACTAAGACAAGAAGAGCTATTATTTGAGCCTCAAACTGCAAAAAAAGGTTTATGTAAAATCAAAGAAAATCTGTTTAAATAAAGCTTTGTGGAGGATATAATATAATTTCACACAAAATATTCAAGTCAACATCCTGTTACAAACCCATTAAGGGTCACAAAATGAGGGTAAGTAAAACGTAGAAAATTCATGTCTCATGCCCTGATACATTTAGATTACATTTCATGTTGTTGCATGACATGGTATGACTTTGAATTGTGTAGTATACTTAACTCTTTTGTGAGTGCCGACTCTTATGCAAGGTCACTTCTGTGTTATCTTTAGCTGCAACAATTACAACCCAATTTCTGGTCTTTGCATGGCCTGCTTTTGGAACCATGTAGTCTGTACCAAAAAGGCGTACTGGGGGCAACTGCTCATAGACATGTTCACATGTCCTTTTCAATTTTAAACACTGGTTCCCTGCTAAGACAGCTATTGGTCTTTTGGCAAAAATTCCAGTGCCAGTCAATGATGATCGACCTCGCACAAGAAGGGACGCATATGGTGGCAAGGTGAATGTCTGTGGCCTCATTGCGCGCCATCGCTTATTTCCCCTTAACTTCAAATTAGCAGATGGTATGATTTTGACCGGATTTGCATGAGGGCCATTTACAATAGCAAAGACTTTATCCTTGTTCCACATCTTCCCCACTGGTGTGTAGATATAGTACGAGGTGCCCAGCTTTCTTAGAGGAAAAACCACCGCTCCATCTCCTGTAAAACGCTGACGATTAAACGAGACCACAGAGATTATCTTGTTTGACGAAATTCGGACGGCTGAGTCCGAGTTAACAAACTGCTTCGTCAACATAAATCTCTCTGGAACTTCAACCCAGCGGGCGTCACATTCAGACTTCCGGAAATGTTTGAGAAATGGCTGAAAACATTAAGAAAAAATATAGTTGGTAATAAATGATGACATTTTTGTTTTTTTCAAACACTTGCAGCTCAGTAGGAATTTTCAAAAGACTCACCATCAAGAAACTCTTTTTTACTTGAACCTGGCGACTTTCTCCCGCAGACACCGTCAAAGTTTTAAAGAGTTTTGGACCTAGCTGAAAACATTTGTAATGTTAGATTAAAATGATTATACACTATACGTATACGCCATACTTAAATTAATGCTAAAAGATGATAAAAATATAAAGTATAAATTACTCGCTTCATCTAAGAGCTTAAACGTTTGACTACACATTCACAATCAACATTCCACTCCAGAATGACTCACTGGTTCGAGGCAAACTCGGATCAGAATTAGAGATACGACAGCGGTTATTTAAAACATCTGTTTATCTGCCAATCACACCTTAAATCGTAGATCAAAGAACGAAGCAAGACACACCCGGGAAAGGGGGGCTAAAAGACGGAAACCCCCACCCGAGAACAGTTGAATGATGAGATTACAAGAAAACAAATTAGGATGTCTCTCAGTGGGGGATTGGGACACAGGGAACTTGAAAGGACCATTTGGCCGGAAAGGGACGAACTCCCGGACCGGAAATTTGCCTTAAATATAGCAATGTTTCTACAGATCTGGGCCTTTTCTCCCGGGACTATTGACCTGTACAGTCGCCGGGACAAAGTGTGTCCGATCGTAATCGTAAAGCTTGTATTTTGTTTGACTTGAAGCGGCGAATAAACGACCCGTGACACACTTTGATTGTCCATCTTTCTCCACGAAGCCAAGTATAGAAACTGGGACAGGAAGTGACGTCGTGTTGGAGCGACGGAACGGACTCCGTGTTTTGATCGTTTTTGCTTTTTGCAGATTATGTGGTCCTTGTCAACAGGCCTTGAACTTCAGCACTCGTTGAAGCTGTGAAGAAGAGGTCCTGCCCCAAGTGGATGAGTTCAAGAATGGAGTGGGTAGAGAAGATAAAGAAAAAAGAAATGATGAAACGTAACATTTTCTTACCGATATACGAACTTTGGCCTCAGAGTCCTGAGCAGTTATAACCAGATGTAGTTTACTTCTTTTGATGTAATTTGGAAGAAATGCTGTGATGAACTCAGTCCCTGTGTCATCACATGCATGACACGCTAACCAAGAAAGGGTTTGGGTTACACCTGGTCATTATGTATATGATGCTTATAGTTATATCTTTTCTGCCCCTTACCTGAGATAAGCACCACAGCCAGAAACAGAAGCAGTCTCAGTTCCATTGTTTGTCAGGATAAAACAGACCAAAATAAAATTTAACTTGACCTTGAAGAAAGTTACAGACATAAAGCATAATGTGTTAGATGAAGGGAAAAAAACACATTAAGGTAAAATATTAAAGGAGGGAAGGGTGGAAAAAATGATAGTTGAGTTGGTTTGAACTTTCCAATAATTATTTTGATTGGGTCTTACATGATTGAACAATGTCACAGTAATTAACACAGGTGACTAAAATGTACATTTCTGTGTTATTTCCGAACTAACCTGGGGAGTGAAGGGTACGTTACCTTAAACAAGATGAGTACATTATTATTTTTTCATTTACAGTTAAACGTCATATTTTTCCGTCAGAGTGAAGCATAACTTGTCAAAACCCCAAAATGTATTTCCAAATTATTTCCAAACTTGAGATAGAAACTTGGTCCAGTTTCTGTTGTGTAAGGCAATCAAGACAATAAGTTATTTTCGGCAGCTTGACACACTTTCATTGAATTTGATATTACTCTTGTGGGTCAACAACCAATCAACTGGTAACGTGGTGCTATGACAACGATACCAATGTTGGAGGTGAGAAGCACATCTATTGCTTCAACATACTGAGGAAAGCCAAATCCACAATCCCCATCATTGGCTCCTTCTATGAAGCAATGTATGTTTACGTATGCATCGTTAAGGAGCATTGGCAAATAAATGTCTTGAATTTTGACGAAATAAACAGAATAAAGAGTTTCAACTGTACCTGGTTTTGCTCTTCAGCATCAGTGAGCTAAAAGAAAACCAAGGTGGAGGAACATTTATACCCACTGTAAGATGCAGTCGTAAAATAACAGACCGGTGTGGTGTTACAGCTGAATGAAAAGCAAACTGAATAGCTTTGTTTGTAATGGATGTGTTCTTATATCAGGAGGTATTAGTAACCAACGAGGCATGAATATGGAAGTCAGAAGCGTCACATTCTTGGTGGGGATGTTTCGTCTTGTATATTTATCTGACTCTCTGAAACAGGTGGACCATGCATCCACGAGTCCAATTTCTAATTTTTGTGAGTTCAGGCCCAGACAACATCCCTGAGCTCTGACAAGAGAGACCCATTTTTCAGTGAGGAATGACTGTCAATTTTGAAATTGCCTTTCTTGTCTCAACTCTTCTACTCCATAAATTCTTACAGGATAGCTACACAGGTTGCAGAGGCCCACAGCTGAATTTGATCATGTGATCTTTGCAGGCAACTTCAGACTTTGATGGGCCAATGTTGCGATCTTTGGTGCATCAGTATGATGTGAGATGTGAAACATTTACCATTATGCATTTTTCAGCCAGACACAGATTTCTTTCAGTTCTGGTAAGCACCAAAATACATGTGATAACTGGTCTCATAACTCCTCTTTGTTAAACGATTTCATTCAAATGTATGTTTCGCTCCAACATTTCATGTTTTAATTTGATGACTAATCGTTTGTGATCCCTGCAGCTTTATGAACATCTTATAATCTGCAAGAATATTAATAACATTTGAAATAGCAACATCAGTTGATCAGTTAACAAGTCAATAGTAACACAAGTGCAATAACCTTTATTGAAATTAACATAGATAAGATTTTTGTTATATTAAAAATGAATGCTGGACTAGTAGAAAACAGACCAGTTAAAATAACAATACGACATCATTTTGCTTTTGATAAGAAAAAGTCTACCAATGGAAGAGTAACAGTGGTGTCACTTCTAGTGATTCCAGACACTCGACGGTCAGCGTCAACAGGTTGCTTCTGAAACCCCGAGAAATCTTGCTCCTGCCCGACCTTCTGGACGGCAACTCTGTACTCACTCCTTGACTGTTGTTCTCCTTCGATGAGCTAATTGTGTTTCTCTTCTCCCCTAATGGATCTCGCGCCCCTGCCCAGAACCGTCTTTCTCTATCCATTGGACATTGTGTTGGACTTCACTTTATTGTTTGTGATTAGATGGTGTATTTTATCGTTACCTTTGCCGTTGTTCTTTCTCTACTCTTGCACTTGGGTCTTTTGTTTGATAAATTGTTACACGTGGAATTTATCTTCATAACATTTCTTGAATTAAGAATATATATATAAGCCTCACAAAATCTTGAGCTGGGCAAAATAAAATGTAAGAAGATAAACACACTGTACTGTAGATATTTATACTAAGACTCATTACAATACAATCTGTGAGTTAGTTGTTGACCAGAGATATTTTGACTAGAAATGAAAAATATATACTTGGTAAGATTAAGTTTTTGCCGCGTGCAAGGGTCAACATCATCATATGGTCATGCCGTGACTGTGAGGTTTTCCCTGGTCACACACGTCTGGATTTGATCTCAGGTCTTCTTTCCTTTAAAGATAACATTCTTGTCTTGAGTGTTGCCGACACATTTCAAAGATGGTTTCATTGACACGTTTGCCGAGTCAACGTCTGCTCACAGATAGTAAAAGTAATCTTAACCCGGACGACATATTCGACTCTCGACTCATCAGCAACAGTAAAAAGAGTTTATTTCCACATGTAGAAGACAGACTGTTTTGAGTTCATAATCAGACAAAGGTGGAGTTTGTGCTAATATTGACAGATGTCTGTATTTGATCCTTCGTTATGTCTGTATTTGATTTTGTTAATCCCTGCTGGATAAAGGTCCAACGTGTGCATAGGGTGGAATAGCTTGTCCACCCACTGATGTGTCCTCAAGGATTAAAGTGTTTGTTCACATTTCAAGGATGATAAATGCAATGTCCCCAAGTTGATGGTTCAGATAAACAGTGACGATTTACAATCCAAAATAATTTATATACAATAGCTAAATGAGCATCGATTCAATCAATGTTCAAGCCTAGAGAGATTGTAGAAATTCGGAATATTGACCCTTTTTATGAGTCTAATTAAACGTGTTGTGGTTTAAACTGGTTTGGAAGGAAATGTTTAAATTAGGAACTCTTATGGCTCCACACATCCCTCGCTACTTTGGGCATGCCACTAAAATCAAGGAATAGAGCCATTAATGACACCCCTGATCCGATTACGGCCGAGTTGAAGGTGTTTGATGTTGAAAGACCGAAAACATCCTGGCTTTAGGTTCCTTTAATGTGTTTAAGAACTTTAGTCTTGTGCTGTGTCTCAAATCGCATACTTGCATACTCAAAGTTAGTATTTTTAGTGCGTAAGTGCGTCTCAATCGTTTGTATGCGAAATTTAGTGCACCATACACACTAAATTGACACTAAAACGCCCACAAAACTGAGTATGGTTCGATGGACACTAACCACACTAAACGGCTCCATCTTAGTGACGTTGTAAATGGAAGTTATATATATATATTCATATACTTACAGGTGTATTTTCAGCAGCAGTAGAAGGATAAACACGTCTTCGCTGCTGATACCTGCGTAAATAACTTGTGAATATTTCGATTCTCATATTTTTTCTTTATTTCTTTATGATAGTGTTCCTACAGCTGGTTGAAACATTGTTAAATAGAAGTAGAAGAAGAAGCTGTTGCGTCATTTCCTGTTAGTGTGTAGCAGCAGAGTTTGATTTGAGACATACTATCTGTGGAGAATTTGCATACTAGTTAGTATGTACACTATCCTGATGCATACTAACTTCTAGTATACTAAGAGAAGTGTGTGATTTGAGACACAGCATTGGATTTTCATACAGACTAACATTTTTGCTGCCATAAACTATTTTCTGCTGATAAAAGTCATGATCTGTAATCAAATGACAAGCAAACATTCATCACATCAAGTTCACTTTAATATTTCACATAAAAAATAGCTGTCACAATTATTTGAAATGTTCACAATTGAACAAAAACAAACACTTAAAAAGTAAGAATCGCATTGACCTGAATGCACTGTTTCTAGTTCAAACGTTACAGCTCCTTTGTCGAAGCTAGAATATATTCAATGAAGCATTGAATGTATTAGATATTCCACAATCAGGAGTTTAAAAACAGAAAAACTGAATCATGCGAACAAACAGCATGGCCTGAAAAAACGTATAGACCAACAGATGATGAGATTCATTTTTGCAGAACCTGACATTTCGACGACTGGAATATATGAGGAAGGAGAACCAACCTACTCCAGAAACAACAAGTCATGAATATTATTGCTGCGACTGATTCCTGCTCATTGTTATACATTATGAAGACATTTTAGCTACCAAAAATTAATAAAATTCGTAGTGCATTCAAGGAAGCACCAGGATGAGCTAATTTAGTTTTAGTTAAGCAACTTTGAAAACTTACTTTGTACCAATATGTGTAGAGAGGGCTTATGTTTGTGCTTAAGAAAGTGAATCTGGTGCAAGTTGCAGCCATTGTATCAGCGTGTTTGTCTAGTAAGTGGCTTCTTTTAACAAATGTACACCGTCATGAATGCTTGGATGAGTCGAGCTGGGTTCAGTTTCACAATGAATGATGATGCTTGTGTGGTTCTTTCCAAGTACTACTGGTGGAAAGGAATCAGTCCTCTTCCTCGTCATCTACCCCGAATGACAGAAGGCTGTTATTTTTCACTTTCTTTCCAGTAGTGGTCTCCTTCTTCGACTCCGTTTCCCCGGCATCCTTCTTTTTCTTGCTGGAGCTGGCAGTGATTCCTTGGAACTTATCAGTGGAGGATCTCTTGGTGGGTTTTTTGAAGAGGATCTTTCCATCAGCAGGTGCCTCATCTAGTGTCAGAACAGCTTGAGGTTAGGCAATGTTTTTAAACAGATTGTCATTAAAAAATGGGATCAATTGGAACTTAAATGTGTTGTTTTATCTTGTTTGCAATAATGAACATATCCCTTGTTTTGCCTCTGGACCAAAGTGAACGACCTTGCTGGCTTCAATAAATACATATGCAATGGTGGAGGTCGTTCACCTTGAAACAGAAGTAAAACATGGGCTAACGCATCCAAAGATTTTAAGACAGCAGAGTATCTTCTCCTTTAACATAGGAAGTCCCAAAGCTCCATATAAAGCTCCATGTAAATCAGGAGCTATGAAATGACTGAAGAAGTAACAGCCTTTTTGAGGAAAGAATAAGTAAAATAAATCTGGATAAACTATCACTTCACATAAATTATGGTCACACTTAATAACATTTTTTTTCTTTTAGTGGTCCAACCGTCGACCTGGTCCTGCGGCGGTGTTCTTGAATTACTTTAGTGACTTCTTATCTTCTATTATTCAAATGGAATCTGTTCTTATTCTTGGAGACTTTAGTCTTCATGTTGCTGACATCACATCTTTCTTCGCTAAATAACTTTTAACTTTAACTGAAGCCTTTAATTTTGAGAAACATGTTTCTGAACCCACTCATCAAAAAGGCCACATTCCAGACTTAGTTTTTACTCTTGGCCTGAACATCTCTAATGCATCTGAGTGATCATTCTCTTGTTTTGTTTAACCTGGACTTCATCCCTGAACCTAAGCCCTTGAAAGTCAGGTCTCAGAGGCGTGTCATCTCAGCCGATACTGCAAACAGTTTTTCTGTTTATCACATTTTTGCTGGGGACATCCAGCTCTACTGCTCTTTTGATCCAACTGAGCCCGGGAGGCTGAATAACTTAATCCAATTGTTTTCTAGAAATCGAACAATGGCTAAATGAAAACACTTTACAGCTAAATGGGGACAAAACTGAAACTCTGGTTATTGCTCCTGATGATAAGGTTCCAGAGTTGATTCAATACTTGGGTGACTTAGGTCAGTCTGTCAAACTGAGCCTTAGAAAACTTTTCTTTACTAAGACATGTCTCTAGTTCAACACTGCAGAAAACTGACCAGAAACTGTTTTCTTCAAATGAGAAAAATCTCTAAACTTGGGGAAATATTGTCACAGCATTATCTGGAGCTTATAATCCATGCGTTTGTTTCTTCTCGTCTGGACTATTGTAACAGTTTGTTTTCATGTCTTAACAAGAAGGATGTGTCTCGCCTGCAGTTGATACAAAACTCTGCAGCGAGAATTCTGACCCGCTCTAGTAGAAGGACTCACATTTCTTAGAACCTTAAATCTCTTCACTGGCTTATAGCTTTCTTTCAGTTTATTTTCATCGACGTTAAAATTCTGGTTCTTTCTTTCAGATCTATTCATGGTCAAGCTACTCCTTACATCAGTGATCTGATCCAGCCTTACACCCCAGCTCGGGCTCTGAGGTCTGTGGATCAGAATCTACTGATGGTTCCACGCACACGGTTCAGGACCAGAGGAGAGAAATCCTTCCAGACTGTTGCTCCTAAGCTTTGGAACGATCTTACTCTCCCTCTGTGTTGGATCTACTGACTCCTTCAATAACATCTCAAGACATTTTTATTTGAGATTTTCCTTGATTTTCTGAGACTCCTGTGTTTGTCTCGGTGTTGTCTTGACCTTCTGGCATATATTTATTGAATATTGTTTGGTTGTTTAAGCGCTTTGTGACCCTAGTCTGGAAAAGAGCTCTACAAATATAAATTACTTTCTTACCTTTTTCTTTTTCTTTGTTAGGACCACTCTTTTCCTTCACCTGTTTAACCTCCTCTGTGGTCAGGTCTCCTTCTTTGAGAACAACAACTTGTGGCAGTTCATCCTCTTTATCACTCCCACTGTCATCGTCCAATGTTGGCATTTCCTGCCTCTAAGAAAAACAGACATACATTTATCAGACTTCATACAAGGCTGTGTCTTTCTCAAAACATTTCCACCTCAAAAAGGTCCTTATCTTACTTTGATCGTAAGACATCTCAATGTCCAGCTACTAACGGACCATGGCAAACCGAGAATACGTCATTTTTTTAGACCAGTACACGAGACAGGTCACGTAAGGTAAGACTTTATTGATCCCTCAGGAAGTCTCCTTTGGGAAATTGTTTGTTTCCAATAGCCACAGCAAATACAGCATTTTTTCATAAAAAATAAATCTAAATAAAATAAGAACAAGAATAAAGAGAAATAAAGAGAACATGGCCGGATTGGAATAATTTCCCAGTTAAAGAGTGTCTAAAGTAGCCTAAATCTGACTGTATGTGTAAAAAATTTGATTCTGAAGAAAAAGGCGGTGAACATATACGCTGAGTAATTTTAACTACATGCAAACATTTATTTCGATGCAGTCTACATCAATTGATCGTGAAATAAATGATAACGACCATATAATCTAGATCAATGTAAGAAAAACAACACGAGTAAACATGAACTATAAATACATGACAACACGCTTCCACTGCCTACCTTTGTGTCAACATTAGGCCCTTCTTTGTAGCCAACGTCGTTTTTAAACTTTTTCAGAAACGACGGTTCCTCTGGTTTCACCCACGAAACACCGCTGACTTTTCCTTTATTCATCACACAACACGAAACACACGCAGGAATGAATGAGAAACCGTTTCTTTTTAGCCTAGCTGCCTAGCACAAGGTTGAACCAAAACAAAATGACGTCATCAACAAGAGACCGTGTCACGTGATTTCAGAAGGGTCTGTGATTGGTGAACATTCCGGAAGCAAGTAAAAGAAAAATACACGGAAACAAATGACTTAAGTTTAGAACAAAAAAGGATCCAACGATGCAAACATACTTCTGAATACAATTATAGAATAAGAAAATTGATATTTAAAACTAAGTCTTCACTTCGATGTTGAAAAAGTAATCGAATATATCGATCTAGTTATAACGCATTCACTGACAGGAACATGACTTCGGGGTCTCTGTACGCGTGTCTAGCGGGGCTCCTGGGAGCCTCATCGTCTCTGTTGGCGAAGCTGTCTCTCGGGGCAGAACATCTGGTTGGGATCTGTGAGGCGAGCCTCAGCGGCTGGTCCGGAGCCCAGACAGCAACCTGCACCTGGGTTCGTACTCTCTACACACGATGGATTTCTAAGACGGTTCCAGTTGAATTCAAGGCAGTAAACTTGAATTATTCTCTTCTTATTGAAGTTCTTGCAATTTTACCACATACAGTGCGACAGATGTATGTATGAAGCTCTAAAATCTGGCATAGTTTTGAAAAGTTCTCAAAAGATTTAATGGCAACTAATGTGTTTATAAGTTCAATTTCTCTAAAATTGATCTTTGATCTCTATTGTAAGTAAGTAAGTAAGTCATTTTTATTTGTATAGCGCTTCTCCAGACCAGGGTCACAAAGCGCTTAAACAATCAAAACAATATTCAATAAAGAATATACTTTAAAGGTCAAGATAATACTGAGAACACAACAGGAGTTCCAGAAAATCAAGGAAAAGCCTGAACAAATAAAAACGTCTTAAGATGTTTCTTAAAGGAGTCAGTAGATCATCAAACACAGAGAGAGAGGAAGATCGTTCCAAAGCTTAGGAGCAACAGTCTGGAAGGATTTCTTTCCTCAGAGCCCGAGCTGGGGTGTAAGGCTGGATCAGATCAGTGATGTAAGGAGGAGCCTGACCATGAATAGTATGAAGCTCTAAAATCTGGCATAGTTTTGTGACGTTTTGAAAAGTTCTCAAAAGATTTAACGGCTTTAACTAATGTGTTTATAAGTTTAGTTTCTCTAAAATTGATCTTTGATCTCTATAGCATTTGTCAGTATGTGTTCAAAACTCTCTTGTTTAAATGATCTACGTTACAAAATTGCTTCAGCCCCTCGTAACCTTTCGTTCGCTGAGATTTCAGAAGGGGGGAGAACTTTAGAAAGCAACGACTTCAAAACATCATCATCTTGCATCTTTGAAAGGAAGACGCCAACATTTGAAGTCAGGAAAGTTGGGTTTTCACATTAGTCGCCCTTTAAGGTGATGTTAGAAAATGTCAAACATTGCAATAAACAAGGACTTATTTGGAAGTACTTGTACCATATAGACAAGACTACTTGATATTTATTGCGTTACCACCAACAGTCTATATATAATATGGCTCGTCTTTCAGCTGCACCTCCCGCTCCGGCTCATGTGCGGAGCTCTGCTGCTGACCAGCAACACCGTCATGTGGAACGTCTTCTCCAAAGCTCTCCGCCACTGCTCCTCTTCAGCGACCGCCACCGTCACCACAACTGCCACCAACTTCATCACCTCAGTGAGCAAACGATAACACGACTCTGGAGTGCGACTATCATTAACTTATCTTTCTGCCTCTCTAGGCAGCACTCGGACGGTGGCTCTTCGGTGAGACCCAGGCGCCTCTGTGGTGGTTTGGCATCACACTTACTCTATGTGGACTCTTGGTTCTCCATGGATCCTCACCACAGGACCAGACCAAAAAGGAAAGATAATGTGACATTACTCCTGCTGCAACTGAGTAGAACTATATATATATTTTTTACTACAACTATGACACATTGGATTCTGTGAAGGTGAATATTTTCTACATCCTCGCCAAACCATTATTGGCTCTCCTGTACCCCATACGCCAATCAAGTGCTGCCATGAAAAGCGATGGAAAACCAGACCTTTATTCGATATTTAGGGTCAGAATTGTGGCAGTCATCTTTAATTTTATATTTTTTCTTTACCATGGATACATGGGTGACCTTTGACTGGTAATCAAAGTGGTTCTCTACTTTTTTTTTCTCAACATACTGTAGTGGCATCAAAACAAAAGGATTATTACAGCAACCATATAAACAAAGTAGCTGTACAGTTCTCCTGTGTGAAAATAAATGTATAATAAAAAATAGTACAGTAAACTATTGAGAATGGATATGTTGCTTCTTCAAAAAAGATTTCAGGGACCCTTCAAAAAAATGTGCAAATAAATTTAAAACATCTTCCAAAACCATCACATTGGAATTTAATAATGCTTGTAGAAAAACATATGGCCAAGAATAAAAAACAAAACTTTTTTATTGATTTATATTGAAAAGTAAGTGTAATGATATTATGCTTTGATATTAAATATTTTATTTGGAAACAGAAATCAGAACAAAACCAGACATCCTCAAAGAAAAAGGACAATAAAGATATATTTATATAAAAAAAGAGTTCATAAATGGAAGAATATTTGAATGAACACCAAAAGCTAAAATGGCAATTTTATCTTTAAAGTGGCTTCCTCATCCCAACTGTATTATCTTCAAAACACATAAAGCTTGTTGCCCAGGAAAATCAAAGAAATAAGTGGCCCACTCCCTTATCTCACCCTATGTCTAATAAGATAGTGTGACAATATAGTGCATGTTTGAATCTACCATTGTGACCTAAACACACTGACCTTGGCATCATCCTACTGCCTCCCCATCACCGCGTCATTGAAAGAACATGTGTCGTCACAACAGCAATTATTTACAAAACGTTTAAAATGAACATCATATGCCTAGCTCCACTACAGCCTACGAAAAGAATGTGCAATAAAAAAAATGATGGTATGGATCCCGTCTGTTCTTCACATATAAGGCACAGAGTGATTGACATTAGCCGAGGCTGGTTAGTTCTTTTCATTTGAATTACATCAGCAGCCTCTCACTTAAAGTTAAACATTGTAAAGACTTATAAAAACAGATCTCAGCTTTAAGTTAAGAAAGTTAAAGAAGTTAAGAAAGAGCTAAAAATAGTGACTGAGCCTTTTGAGGACAGCACTAACTGACAGGATAGTTCTTTGGATACACATGCTGGAAGTCAATTGTATGTTTATCAAGGGCAACTGTCAGAATGAATCGATTTGACTTGAAGCTGCATTGAAAAGGATTTGTTTACATAAAACCATAGTAACATAAAAAGATATATACTTGTATTTTTGCATATTTGGTGGAGCAATACACACACCTTCAGAGGTAAAGGTGATACAGTATATGTAGGATGTATGTAGAATATAAAAAAATATAATTTGGAAATTGCTGGATGGTTTGTGTAAAGCTCAGCTTTCTCTAGTTGAGTGGTATTTCTATGACGTCCTCCTCGATGATCTCCCCCTGTGGGATGTCACTGTCTGGCAGAGGAGTAGTGGTCTTACAGCTCAGGCCGGAGAAGGGGCTGCACCAGGCCAGTGAGAAGGACCCGCCAAAGGCTATTTCCATGGCCTCCCAGCAAGGTACCTTACCCCACTTTCCCGTCTCACCCTTCAGACGCTCGATTCCCTGAAGAGGAAACAAAAACCAAGCGTGAGGAACCGTCGGAGGAAAACACTTTTGTTTCTGTGACATGCAGCACAACGATGGCACAACACGATGGTTTGATTTAAAACTGAATGTTCATAAAGTAGAAATAATAATTGGTTTAATCTCTATTCTAATACAATACTCAAAACTGTGTGGTTCAAAGTCCAGACTTTGACCAGAAAAGAAGGTCAAAATCTTCAGGGTCTGGGTATGAATCTGGATTTTTTAAATGTATATTTCTACTGAAACTGAATATAAATCTGAACATATTTTATAAAGGAAAAAGACGAAATGAAACAGTAGTGAGTATGGCCATGAAAATAGCAGATTAAACGCATACATTCACAATTTTCAGCTGCATTACACTATAAAGTGCCACAACTACACATGATGCCCATGCACTTATCAAAAGAAACAAACAAAAAAAAAAAGCTCAGTCATTCATGTTTGGCTGAAACATCCAATGTGAAGAGGAGGTCTAGTGTGTTTCACTTTCCAATTCAGATCTGCATGCTTTTGACGATACACCCCGTGTCAGTGGTGTAGCTAGCTTACCTCGTACAAGACTATTGTCTGCTTCAGAGAGCTTTTGGAAGAGGCTTTTATCAACCACAGCACATGAATGAATGTTAGACGCTTTCAAAGGAGAAAGTTTGACAGGGAGTGTCGAGACAGACGAGGATAGAGCCACATAGAAGACGTAGTAGTGGTGACCTGAAAAAACCTTTAATAGCAAACACAAGATGAACCATAGTGTATTGCAAATAAGAACAATTCATCTTCTTGTTATAAATCATTAAAAGTTCTGAAAAAAACAAAACCCCACCGTTTTCATATAATCAGAGGTGTTTCATACAATTGTTGTCCATCTGCTCATTGCATTGAAACACAGAGTTTCCAGTAAAAAAAAGCAACAAACAAATGTACAGAGCAAGGATAAGAAAATGAACAAATACAAGTTTAGCATCATGAGGATAATTTATGTTCCATTTCAGTCCAGCTAAAATCCTTGGGCTTTTTTTACAACATGATCTTCGTTTCTACGAAATAACTAAAAAGTCATTTATTCCTGAACATATTTGAAAGTCAAACAAAAACAAAGGCAGCATGCAGTCTAAGAGCACATGGTTATTTTTCCACCGAAAACCTTGCGCCGCACATACTGTATGTAAAGGTCCTAATTTATGCTATCCAGTTGCTTTGAGTGCTATTAAGACAAACTGATTTTTTTTATAAATAACAAGTGGCCTTAACACATAGGTGGGAATTCCTTAATGTACAATCCATTGATCAGATCGTTCCAAGTACTTTCTAAATACGAATGACTTGACCACTTTCTGGATAATTCTGCAGAAAGTCTTAGCTGGAAACCTGCATAACAAGTACAGGAAGTGACTCAGATGTTCTTTCACTGAAGCAAGAGTGAGTCCACTTAAAAAATCAATCCTCAAAATGTTAAAACACGTTTGTCAACTGTTGATTCATTATCTCAGTGGAGTCATGTACGGTGTGCACTCCTGCCTTCAGAAATAATCCACTTGAGGATTGAAGACAAAAAGTATATATATGTATACATTTCTTTTGAAGTAGCTGCTGTAGATACCGGAATTGCCATAAACGTGTAAAAGAGAATACTTACGGCATTAAATAGCCTGACTTTTTTTTTTGGTGTGAATATTTTACATTTTATTTGAGCTTTTTTATGTAACCAATGTTGATTTATACAACACTGGCTAGACAAGCATAATTTAAGACCTTTAAACACATTTGTCACATCATAAGCAAGTTGGCATATTCATGGATGCCCCCCTTGCCCCTCGTAGATAAATAAATAAAATCTATCCAGAAGTTGAATGGATTTACATTTGTGTAGCAGAAAAAAGTGTTCTATACCTTTCTGGATGTTTGTGTTAAAACACGTCAAAACAAGGAAAGTTGAGCTGAATTAGTAGCACAGTCTGGATCAGATACACAACTATGGAAATAGTGTACATTTCACTTGGTGAATGATGCCTCTTTCTACACTAAAGGAATGTCAAACGGAAAAAAAGGCAGCTTTACAAAGCAGACATCATGAGCTGTGACGAGAATGTTGACGAGAGAAAACAACTTCACTGATCCTTCAACATGGAAATTCCTTTGACCGTTTTCAAAGCCCCTCGACAAGCACAGGCACTCAAAGAAATGTAATAACGCTTTCTCCTGAAGAAGGTCATGGATACAGTTTACAGACTCTTATTTTGAAAAACCTAATGCAGTCATGGATCCATGGAAAATAACAGAATAAATTAATAATTAAAAATGATGATAATGGCTAAATTATTGTAGTTAATAAGTCATGTGTTTCAATGAGTATGAAGAATCTGTACATCAACATTTACGCATGATGTGATATTGTGAAGGAATCTGACATGTCCTTTCAGAGAACTGTTACAGTATTTAGAATATGAGTTTTAAAAGCATTTATGTCTCTGCCAAGGTTAGATGGATGGTTAGACATAATTGATGCACCTTTGGCCCTGGAATGCAACACTAAGCGGTTAAGACCCTGCACTTCCTGAGGCCAGAGTCTGAATTACAGCGAGATTAACCCATTTCTCTCACGTCCACGAGGCAATACAATGCTTCAATCATGGAAGATAATTTACTTGACTTAAGTAGTAGATAATGTATATACAGTATGTATATAATAAGACGTGTAATCACCAGTTTTGTCAGATGTATGCGCCTCAGTGCTTTTTCAGTTATCATTACAGAATAAATATAGTTTGATAAAAAAAAGGAAATATAACATTTCCAGGGATTTATTTTTATCCCATTTTGTTATCCCCCAATTCCACCAAAAGCACCCGGTTTGCATTACTAAAGCATGTGGCCAACACACTTTCCCAGCAGTCCAACTACAGATATCAAGTAGACTTGCCAGCAGTTACCATTACATGTGTATGTTTGGGAGTTGAGTGTGATTCAATTTTTAAAAATCAAGGAATTCACTTTTTATAAAATGACCCAATCTACTCCGGATGAACAATATTTACAAGAAGCAAATGCCAAAAATAGTAGCCATGGAGCCAAAGAAAAGCCACAATGATTCAGTAACACAATGCTTTGGGGGGAACGGAGGGTTTTACCGATCAAATTATTTAAGGAGGGAACCCTTAGTTTGGCACAGACACCTTTTTTTGTTTTTCAAATTTACATTTTCCAAAACTTTGCTTTAATTTTCTGAAACAACTCTTTACAACATACAATATGTTAGATGGACCAGTTATCAATTACTGTTCTGCTTTTAGCCTGGAAACAGCGTGAATGAAAACGGCAAAAACACTAACACAGGATAATATTAAGATCCATCACAGTGATGATAAACAAGTGTCCACTGGGCAAAGAGAGCAGAAAAAAAAGACATGTGGATGATGAGGAGAGCAATTTTGCAAGCATTGAAAATCCTAGAACCTCAGCCAAAGAGACAATGATGGTTCCAAATTGTGGACCTCCCTGTGCCAAGTTCCTACACCACATACTGGTAGGTCTCAGCTTTCCCGTGTTCGGGGGTGGAGAAGGGGCTAAACCACAATAAGGAGAAAGGATGTCCAAATACAGCCCTCATGTTCATCCATTTAGTTTTTTTAGCCCATCTTCTCTCTTCCTTTTTCAATTGCTCTATACCCTGGAAATAAGAGACAAGCAAACTTCAGTTGCTTTACTGACCCACTTATGACAGACCAACATCTAAAACCTGGGTATGGAACCTAAACACATGGAACAGATGCATGCTGGGCACATTTGTATAACAACTTGTATATTATGGTAATCCAACCATGTGTTAAACCTGTAGTTACAAATGCTTTGCTTGCGAAACGGACTCTCACAAGTATATCCTACTAAAAATATACCCTCAGACGTGGAGCCCGACTCTCACATCGAGTGACGATCACCTTCAGTACAACATGACACATACTGCAAAGTTCTGAATACACTTATGAAGAATACTATGCAATCCAAGTTTATTTACTTGTCTTGGTGTTTATTAGATAAACATATCCTATAACGATGTTTCAATATAATTCTGACCAACCACAATCCTAAAAATAACATCTTTGCATGTTCCATATTAATGAAATTGACTCTTACATTTTCTTTTTTTTTACACTTTCACAACAAATCTCCACAAAGTCAGATGACTCAGCAAAAGAGTGTGGTTATTAGCTGGTAAAGGGAAGGCTACCATTAAGTAACTACTTTGCCAATTCTGCATAGAGAAACTGGGTGTTCTCAAAGAACCTATAGAAGTCGTATTTTATGTTATATCGATAACATATTGTTTCACAAGGGGGACACGGGCACAAGGGAGCTGGCCTGACCACTCACAAGAGCATTTTTTGATTAGACAATAAAATCTGCAGTATTGACACAACATTACAAATAAACATTGTAGATGGCCCTTTTGACCTAAGTGTACAACATTTCAAAACAGAAACAAAAATGCATTGAAATACAGTTAGTGCAAAGTGTAACACAATTACAGTGTGTGTGACAGTCATCCCTATTATCACCACACTTTCCTTTTTTGACACTTTCTTTTTCCAAATTGGGACAACATCTTTATTCTATATGGTTCTCATTTTTGACTCATCCCAAATAAAAATGAATATGGCCGTTTTTCAAAATCAGAAGATGAAGGGTTTTGATTAAATGTCCGTTACAAGTTTGCTTATAAGTACAGTCTCTAGTCTACTAGAGCTTTCTCTGACATGCAAGGACTACCTATTATCAATATGTCAATCAAGTGACTGTGATGGTGCACATGTTAGAATCTGCTGGACATGGAGGTGTTGAGACAACAATTCTATCAGATCAATTTAATTTTTGGCTTATTTCTGTCGAACCTAGTCGTACTGCAGACACTTACACATACAATGCAGCGTAATGCTTTTTAACTCACTGTTTTAAGCACAACAGTTAAGAACATAAATCCACTACTTGATAACCAAGACCATCAATTTGGCTCGAATGAGAATATGGATGAAAGGGAAGTGACAAAAACCTTAGCTATAGGACCAAAGACAAGTACTAATGGGCAGTATAGAGGGAGATATAGATGTTGTAGGTTTACTTACAGTCTCGTCGGTACATATAGAGTGGACTTGGGTGCCAAACATCACCGATGTGAAGATTAGGAAGAGTAGCCCCTCAAAGCACAGGAGGATGACAAGGATGACGGTTGCTGGTGGAGAGAAGGTACTACATTCTGGAGTGAGGAGGGAGCAGACGTGGGATAATCATCAGAGGCAGGTTCACAATGGACAAGTTACAAGCACTCTTACATGTATTCTACTTCAGCAGTTGAGGGTTTAATCCTAAACATTTTTCCAAATCTACAAAGTTTTACTTAAAGAAAATACATTCTGCAATCTTTAAATCGCAATCAACATTTGTCAAATTCAAGGCCCATGGTCCAAATCTTTTCGCAAAGTTATTTTATGGGGCCTGCTGAAAATATTGATGTCAACAATCATGCAGAGAATTCCAATCAGATGTTGACGTCAACAATCATACAGAGAATTCTAATCAGATATTGACGTCAACAATCATACAGAGAATTCTAATCAGATATTGATGTCAACAATCATACAGAGAATTCTAATCAGATGTTGACGTCAACAATCATACAGAGAATTCCAATCAGATATTGATGTCAACAATCATACAGAGAATTCTAATCAGATATTGACGTCAACAATCATACAGAGAATTCTAATCAGATGTTGACGTCAAAAATCATACAGAGAATTCTAATCAGATATTGACGTCAACAATCATACAGAGAATTCCAATCAGATATTGATGTCAACAATCATACAGAGAATTCTAATCAGATGTTGACGTCAACAATCATACAGAGAATTCTAATCAGATGTTGACGTCAAAAATCATACAGAGAATTCTAATCAGATGTTGACGTCAACAATCATACAGAGAATTCTAATCAGATATTGACGTCAACAATCATACAGAGAATTCTAATCAGATATTGATGTCAACAATCATACAGAGAATTCCAATTAGATATTGATGTCAACAAGCAGAGCAGCAGGAAACCGGAGTCATACAAATGATTTCCATACAGATATATCAACAGATAGATAGACTTTATTAATTTCCTTGGGAAATTGGGTTTCCAGTTCAGTACAGCATGTTTCATAAAAAAAAAGAACAATCTATTAATCTAAGTCTATTAGTGTTGCATCATGGGAGGAGCATTCATGCTCTATCTGCTTCTCTGCTCACTGATGACAGTGCTGAGAGGCTGACTGTCATCATCCACGATGGACAGTAGTTTGTCCAGAGATCTTCTCTCTGCAACTGTCACCAGTGAGTCCAGCTTCGAAGAAGGGATCCAAACTTTTGTTTCCCAGTTTATTATATATAGTTATTTAACTCAAAATTTTTCATGCTGAAAATGTCTTTACTTTGGTCATTTATAAGAAGTGTGGGAAGCAGGCTGATACACTAAATTAAAAATACGTATTAAAAACAAGAATCTTATGATTCACAAATTCTTGCATCTCAATGCATGTGCAGGATGACTAGGATGATTAATGCTGTTAATCTATGATTCGCTCTCCACTTTGGAAACGCAAAGAAATTGGAATGTACTTACAATTAATATTAATCATTATGGTTGACAAATGTGATGAAATCTTCAGCTCAAATTGTGTCGATATACGATTAAAAAGATGTGATATTATAACTACATTTGCATGATGTATCGTGCCACTCAGTATCAGAGAGACGTATTGTAACTAAATTTCAAATAAAAATAGATGGACAGAGAGATGTAAAAATACTTACTTGTCCAATCATCTTCAAAGCAGTTGAGAAAGTGAAAAACCACCATGATCAGAGAATGCAGAGAGATGAGTGCAATGTACATCTGCAAAACATAGAAGACACATGAATAAAACAAGGAATTAAAACAAAAAATGATTCTTAAAAAATAACTACATCTGCATTAAAAAGCTCAGAAACACCCTTTTAAATTCAAAGTTTTAATCTAAGAATTAATTAAATATTGATTCGGAGTAATTTTAATAAATCAAGTTTAACCTACAAATAATTCCTACAGCTTTTATAGATTATACAATCTCTTAAATAGTTATTTCTCAATTAGAGAACATAGACTAACATATAAACAACTTTCATAACAACAACAAATATTTTCGTACCAACGTGTTGACCAAGTTCACTTTGTCAACTTAAAATCATCATCATTAACGTTTCATCACTTACTGTAAAAAGCACAAAGTATTTTTGGTTGTTTTCTCCAACACAGTTGTTGACCCATGGGCAGTGGTGATCCATCTTTTTGATGCAGCGCTTGCAAACACTGTGGCAGCATGTGGAAGCAATGAGGAAAATTAGGTGCAAGTTCTTGTCAAAGTCTTGATAAAAAAAAGGATAATCAATCAGTTGTTTCAGTTCAACAGGCTGGATTTCATTTTGGGTTTTAGTTAGAATTATAGTTTACCTCATTAAGAAAGGATACACATTTTTATCAGTAACTGTTTGATTAAACCAAGTATTACATGTATTACTTGTATTGCATTTCAAGCAGGCATATGCAATTAGGTTATGAATATTATTTTCTCCAAAAACAGTACTTTTATCCGTCTCTCTAGTGTTTCACAAAATGTTGAAATATATTGTTTTTTAAGTGCAACTGTATTTAAAAATGTAGCACTTTTTTCTCCTGCATTGTCTTTGCCTTATTTTAGCTGAGTTCCGTTGAACCAAAGAGGTGGTTGGAGTAATATTTTATTGTATATTTTTAGATAGCACCAGCCTGTATAAATAACCATTTTCTCAATTTATTTAGGAAACACTGAAAACTTCAAAGGTGTAACATAAGACACTCATTAATGAGTTCACTCAAACAGGATGCGACAAAGGATGGCTGGCTATTGGAATAACACTCTGTTGCTGTGTCTCAAATCACATACTGCTCTTACTATACTAGAAGTTAGTATGCATCAGGATAGTGTACGTACTAACTAGTAACTAATTCTCCACAGATAGTATGTCTCAAATCAAACTCTGCTGCTACACACTAACAGGAAATGACGCGACAGCTTCTTCTTCTACTTCTATTTAACGATGGTTTCAACCAGCTGTAGGAACACTATCGCCACCTGCTGGCAGCACGTTTTGCAACTTTGGAAAAAGAAATAAAGAAAAAATATGAGAATCGAAATATTCGCGAGATATTTAAGCTGGTATCAGCAGCAAAGACGTGTCATCCTTATACTGCTGCTGAAAATACACCTGTAACTATATGAATATATATGTATATATATATATAACGTAACTTCCGTTTAAAACGTCACTAAGATGGAGCCGTTTAGGGTAGATAGTGTCCATCGATCCATACTCAGTTTTGTGGGCGTTTTAGTGACAATTTAGTGTACATGGAGCACTACATTTCACATACTAAGAATTGAGACGCACTTACGCACTTAAAATACTAACTTTGAGTACGCAAGTATGCGATTTGAGACACAGCATGAGTGTTCATGACATCATGTTTATGACACACTCGTGTCACTTTAAAGTAAAGTGTTACCATCTTGCTTAATTGACGTCACGTTTGAAGAATTCCTCCTAACTTACATCATTTATACACACTAGTGTTATTTCTATGCCAATAGCTATCCTTTGTTACAATCTTTTTCAGTGAAATGGTCAACAAATGTTGTGTTTTGCAAAGGTAGACTCCATCTTGGAAAACTAACAAAATTGCCTTAATCACAAATGATTTTGACTTAGCCATCATAGGTGGTTGAAATCATGAGAAGATTATGACAAAAAAAACTGAAAAGGTAAATTATTTTAACTGTGTATTTGTTTTGGCAAATGGCTCACAAACCTGCAGTGGTGAGCCCGGTCGGGCTTTATGCTGCAGCACTTAGGACACTTGTAAACCACCTGGCCCGGTTTTAACTGAAGGCTCTCTATGTATTCCCTAGTTGCATTCCCTTTTGGCACTGCTCCCTATGCACATAAAGAGAAAGATAGTAAGATGATGCCATTACAAAATAAATGATTATTATTTTTGCTAAGTAAAATGAAAATGATAAAGCTTTGTTAAAAACTTACAGGGTCGGTGCACATGGCTCTGAGGTGCGAGGCAAGTGCAAGAAAGGCCAGTGAGTTGTACACAGTTCCGTTCACAATGCTGTACACAAGATTCTTGGAGGGCAAAAGCAAAACGAATAGCACCACGAAGACTGCGTAGAACACGAGCAGCCAGGTGATAATTGCACAGATGATGCCACAGACATCCCTGATGAACCACATGGCGGAGGCGGACGAGGAAGTGATGAACTCTTTGGAGATGGGGATACGATGTTCCGGCTGGAGACAGTTGGTTCCCAACCCAGCTTGTCCTCGGGTGTGCTCCACATCCCTGCATCTGTGGACCGGGCTCTTCATTCTTCATCTAAGCGGGCCCTTGCACCGTGACGCCTCAGTCCTAGTCGCTACATGCTGGAGAGAACAGAGCAAGAGGGTTAAAGTAGAACCACAAGGTCATGGCATGAAGCTGGACTCACTGGTGACAGTTGCTGAGAGGAGATCTCTGGACAAACTACTGTCCATCATGGATGATGACAGTCATCCTCTGAACACTGTCATCAGTGAGCAGAGAAGCAGAATGTTTTTGTTCTTATTTTATTTTGATTTATTTTTTTATGAACAAAAATTGCTGTATTTGCTGTGGCTAATTGGAAAAAAACAATTTCCTGAAGGAGACCTATCAATAAAGTTCTTACCTTACCTTACCTTAAGTAAAAAAGTTTTATAGTAGTTTATTATTAAACGACAACAATTAAGACGTACACATTCTGAACAAGGCCGTGACATTACAGAAAGAAAAACAAGTACAACAATCTGAGTTAGTAAGACATAATTAAACTTCAGATCTTTACCATGAGATGTTTTGTATGAGCTACTGAAGATATATAAGATTAACAATTTCCCGAAGACCTCCTGAGGGATCAATAAAGTTCTACCTAACCTAACCTATATGGGTTACTTGGAGCAAGATGTAAAATACACATTTGAATTAATAAACAATTGACCGATTTTTGATTCTAAAGTAAACTCATTCAAATCAAGAATTCGAATTCAGAAGAAAACCATGTTCAATACAGTTAAATTCAATTTTATTTAAAGTGTCCCATCATAACAAAGTTATCTCAACACACTTTACTGTTGATGTTGATTTAATAACCGATCAATCGGGAGAATGATCGACAATCCACAATCATTTAATTAAATTAGATTTATCAACAAAACAAGCGACCCCCAAAATAAACTGAGGCATCCACTGGCAGAAATGTAGCTCGTTTCAGTGACAAATGCCACTGCTGTGTTTAAATGTCTGAGACGCTACTTGCTGTCAACACTTCCTGGATCGTGTTCAGGAAGCGACAACACCTTCGACACTATTTTAACCACCATTTAAAACGAATGTATTCAATGTTGTGAACGTGTAAATAAATTGTTTTTCATGGCTAACAAGACAGTTTTCTCGAGCTAGCAGACACAGTAACGCCTCACTGGTGTTGTCACTACAAACAAAACATCCAGGACACACAGAAAATGTAATAAACCTTTAATCTAAAGAACATTTTAAGTCCAGCTAGAAAATGGATCTACAACTGCACATGAGAGCAGCATGATTAGCTTAGCTTTAAGCTAACCAATGGAAGTGAGCCATGACTGACCTGGTTTCATATTTTGTGTCAGCCTTCTTGACTGGAGTAGACAATGTTGGAAACGAGGACGAAATAACTACGACGCCTATAAAAAAAATCTCCTTCACCGAAATTATTTACGATTTCTTCTACGTTTGAGGGAGAGCATCCCCCTTTACGCCGTGACGTCACTCGTTTCGCCTCTTTTTTTACCTTCATCGGTTTGAGGTTTTTCACAGCATTTGTTCAACGTTAGAGGGAAAAACATCAACTTTACAGAACACTGGGGGTACAAATGTTGTAGTCACATAATGAATAGGTTTATACTTTTGCTAGTTGAATGCTGAAATATATTTAGATAAACCATTTTAGTCAGTAATTTGATAAAACTTCCAGAAAACCAACGCTTCTAGTGATGGCTAGTTTTTACCAGTAGGTGTCACTGTTGTTGCATTATTTATATATGTAACTGATGAAAGAGGTTTAGAACCATAATACATTTAACTGGCAAATCAAAATGAACAACAAATAAAATCATATAGTAGTGCGATTGAACATTTAAAAATATATAACACAATTCCTCAGCCTTGTTGTTTGCCTACAGTCGTAATTTTGCACTAAATTTGTGTATTCATTATTAACATGATATTCGTACAGAAATCTGTATTGAAGCTGCAAATGATAAATGCAAGACCGTTTACATAGGAGCAAATCATATTAAATAATAACACTATCATCATTTTCCTTGTTTGTAGTGTAAATGAAAAGAGCTGTGAGAAAAAAGAAAAGGGATTTATTATTTAAGTCGTTTAAAGAAAGAGAATTACAGATAACTGGATGCAATACTCAACAAAATATATACTTTAAAAGTCACGATAATACTGAGAACAACACAGGAGTTCCAGAAAATCAAGTAAAAGCCTGCACAAATAAAAACACTGTATAAAAACCCAAAAGGGTAACTTATTCAATTGGGTACTGGTTATTTCATATCTCAACAGCATTCTTCACAAACACATGCACAACTTTTAAAAGACAATTTAAATTATATTATTAGACTGTCCTCGCCTCCATCTCAGTTATAGCATAAATCCGTAATATTTTACAATATCATATAACTGAGATGGTCTAAAAATCTACATCCTCTAGATCTATGGCAGTATTAGATTGTGGGTACATATTGATTTATAGCTTCATAAACCTGTCATAATGCAGCCTTAAGAGGTCACAAGCCAGTGTCTTTTTGAGCCCATCCCAAGCCTGGATTAATGCTGAGGGTTGTGTCATGAAGGGCATCCGATGTAAAACTTGTGCCAAAACCAAATATCAAAACTTTGACTCCCAAACCGGTTCGGTCGAGGCCGACCGCCATTGATGCTGAAAACCGGGTAACAATGGAAATTGTGCTACTGTGGGGCGAGGTTAAAGGAGGAGAGTGGGAAGGCAGGTTCAGAAACAGAGAGAAAAGAGGGAAGGCAAGAGTCTGGGACTGAGAATAGGGACTTTGAATATTGGGACGATGACTGGAAAAGCTAGAGAGTTGGTTAACACGATGCAGAGAAGGAAGGTGAATATACTTGTCCAGGAGACCAGGTGGAAAGGTAGCAAGGTGAGAATCTTAGGTGCAGGTTTTAAGTCTTACTAGTATGGTATTGATAGAAATAGAGATAGACTAGGGGTTATCCTTTTGTTTAACTTTTGTTTGTTAGGAAAGTCCTGGTAGTGAAAAGAGTGTCAAATAGACTGATAATTCTAAAGCTTGGAATTGAAGGTGTGATGTTAAACGTTATTAGTGGCTATGCCCCAAAGGTGGGATGTGAATAAGAGGAGAAGGAAACATTCTATAGCGAGTTAGATGAAGTCGTGTAGAATATCCTCAGAGGTGAGAGAGTGGTAATTGGTGCAGACTTCAATGGACATGTTGGTGAAAGAAATACAGGTGATGAAGAAGTGATGGGCAGGTTTGGTATTTAGGACAGGGACAGAGTAGGGTAATAGGGTAACTTATAAGAGTGGAGATAAGAGCACACAGGTAGACTACATCTTGTACAGATGATGTAATCTGAAGGAGTTCAGTGACTGCAAAGTATTGGTGGGTTAGAGTAAGTAAGTAAGTAAGTAATTTATATAGCGCTTTTCAGGGTCACAAAGCGCTTAAACAATAAAAACAATATTTAATAAAGTATATACTTTAAAGGTCAAGATAACACCAAGAACATCACATGATTTTCTCATGTTACTCTGGCACCTACAAGACCTTTTCCAGAATAGATTTTTTTCTACTGTCTGCTGATTTACTTTCAAGAGTTACAAAATGCTGGTATGATAGTATAATTATTTCTGATCATGCCCCTGTATCCTTCAACCTGGAATTTCCAAACATATTATATCACTACCCCAGATGGCGATTACAGTCAGCATGGTTAAAAGATCCAGAGTTTATTGAGTTTATCGGGAAACAGAGTGATACTTATTTTGAGCACAACACGCATCAAACATCAGCATCTGTGAGATGGGAGGCCTTCAAGGCTTTCTTGAAAGGACAAATGATTAGTTTTACGAGTCACAAAAACAAAATAAATCGACAAAAAATGGAGGAGCTGGAAAAATCAATAAAAAAGATTGAAATGCAGGTTTTTCAAAATAGTAAGTAAGTAAGTAAGTAATATATATTTATATAGCGCTTTTCGAGACCAGGGTCACAAAGCGCTTTAACAATCAAAACAATACTCAAAACAGTACATACTTCAAAGATCAAGACAACACCGAGAACAACACAGGAGTTCGAGAAATTCAAGGAAAAGCCTGAACAAATAGAAACGTCTTAAGATGTTTCTTAAAGGAGTCAGTAGACTCCATCAAGCGCAAAGAGAGAGGAAGATTGTTCCAAAGCTTAGGAGCAACAGCCTGAAAAGATTTCTCTCCTCTGGTCCTGAGCCGTGTGCGTGGAACCATAAGTAGATTCTGATCCACAGACCTCAGAGCCCGAGCTGGGGTGTAAGGCTGGATCAGATCAGTGATGTAAGGAGGAGCCTGACCATGAATAGCTCTGAAAGTAAGAACCAGAATTTTAAAGTTGATCCTGAAAGAAACTGGAAGCCAGTGAAGAGTTTTAAGGACCGGAGAAATGTGAGTTCTTCTACTAGAGCGGGTCAGAATTCTCGCTGCAGAGTTCAGAATCAACTGCAGGCGAGACAGCTCCTTCTTGTTAAGACATGAAAACAAACTGTTACAATAGTCCAGACGAGAAGAAACAAACGCATGGATTACAAGCTCCAGATCATGTTGTGACAGCATTTTCCTAAGTTTAGAGATTTTTCTCAGTTGAAGGAAACAGTTTCTGGTCAGTTTTCTACAGTGTTGAACAAGAGACATGTCTTTATCAAATACAACACCCAGGTTTCTCAGGCTCAGTTTGACAGACTGACCTAAGTCACCCAAGTACTGACTCAACCCTGGAATCGTATCATCAGGAGCAATCACCAGAGTTTCAGTTTTGTCCACATTAAGCTGTAAAGTGTTTTCACTCAGCCATTGTTTGATTTCTAGCAAACAATTGACTAAGCTGTTCAGCCTTTGGGGCTCAGTTGGGTCAAAAGAGCAGTAGAGCTGGATGTCATCAGCAAAAATGTGATAAGAAACATCTGGAAATCTCTGAATGATTTTACCAAGGGGAATCAAGTACAGCAAAAACAATAAAGGACCCAGAACAGAACCTTGAGGGACTCCACACAACAGATCTGCCGATTCAGACCTCATTTGATTGGCAGATACACTAAAACTGCGCCCAGAAAGGTAAGAAGAGAACCATTCTAACACAGACCCAGACAGTCCCACTTCATCCCTTAGTCTTCTCAGCAGGATCTGGTGATCAACTGTGTCAAAGGCTGACGACAGATCCAAGAGAACCAGAACAGTGAATTTACCAGAGTCAGCCGACATCATGATGTCACTGGACACTTTCAGTAAAGCTGTCTCCGTAGAGTGATGTTTACGGAAGCCAGACTGAAACTTCTCATGGATGTCGCTCTGATCCAAGAACAAAGACAGCTGCTCGGACACCACCTTCTCCAAGATCTTGGACAAGAAAGGGAGCTTAGAAATAGGCCTGAAATTACTGAGATCAGTTGGGTCTAAGCCTGGTTTTTTGAGCAGAGGCTCCACAATGGCATGTTTAAATGCATTGGGAAAAACCCCTGTGGAAAGGGAGAGGTTCACCATATTGGTAACCCAGGGGCCAATTACATCAAATACTTTGATAAAAAGCCTACAAGGAAGGACGTCATCTGAGCAAGAGGAGGGTTTCATCTTGTTCACTAGTGCTGAAATATCACCCAAAGATACAGCAGAGAAGGATGACCAAGAGGAGGAGAGGGGCTCAGAGACAGTAGGGGTTCCCAACAAAGGGGGATAGATTTTCTCTTTGATCAATTTAATTTTGTCAATGAAAAATCTCAACAAAGCATTGCTGTCAGCTTCACAGAAGACCGGCGTGATTTGAGGAGCA